>NC_089589.1:47358620-47658620 GCF_019320115.1 Miscanthus floridulus
CTCCCTGTCTCACCCGATGGAGGAGCACACAGTTCGCCTGCCTGGTTAGACCTAGAGGGGTCTAGAGGAGCCATGGCAAGGCTAGAGTTAGAGCAGCCGCCGGTGAGCCATGGAGTCCTAGTAGCGGTCATCCCCTTCGATGACGAAGAGGACACTAGGGTGGAGCCGCCAGCCATCCTGCCATCCTGCTTTGGCACCTGCTCGGGGAGAGAGGACTGTCGATGGAGTCCAATCTCGCCCTTACCAAGGCGAGGCTCAAGGAGGCCTTGGAGAGGGTTGAACTCATCCATCAGGCCATTACTGTGGACCTGCTACACATTGCAGAGGTAAGTTTTATGCATTCCTAGTATTGTCTTCAATTCCTTGGCATTTAAACAGTTGTCTCAGTGTGCCTTCTTTTTGTCTCGCATGACTTGGAGATGATGTCGATCCTCAAGTCCTGGTTTCTCCGAGAGGAGCACGGTCGGATGGAGCAAGAAGCGGTGGCATCACGGTGGGTCATCGAGCTCAGGCACCAGCTAGAGTCCACCCGTCGTGAGTCCCAAGACCAGGTGGTTGAGGCGATGGGAGCACGGGCGGTGGAGCTGCGTGCGGTCGAGCGGGTGACTGCTACCGAGCGAGAACTTGATATCGTGAAGGCCCACTTGGCAAAGACCAATGTAGTGCTTTAGAAATCTTTGGAGGCTCTGGAGGCAGAGTGAAAGGCCCGGTCGGATGCCGAGCAAGAATTGCTTGCACTCCGAGGGCAGATGCTCGGAGCAGAGGAGTCAAACACTCGGCTGCTTGAGAGTGTGACCCAACAAGAGGAAGGGCTCTCCATTCATAAAAGCGCTCACCTCGGTATGTACCTGTTCTGCCTTTAGTTGATGCCTTGAACTTTTCTTTTCCTTACTTCTAAATTTGTCGTCTATTTCTAGAGCCGGGTGAAAAGATCAGTTCTCTAGAGCAAGAGCTGGAGACGGTCAAGGCGGCAGTTGGTCGGGGCGTGGAGGCGCTAGCCCAGTCCCTTGAGGAGCGACGTGCTCTTGAGGGAGAGCATGACTAGATTCACAATATTGCACAGGTGGTGGTCTCCGAGGTGTTCGGGTCGGGACCGAGCATGAGTACGCCTGTCGTCCAGCTAGCAGAGGTCCCGAATGAAGTTCGGGCGCTCATCTCCGATGGCATGTTTTACGGTACGTCAGTGGTGCTGACCTCAGTGGTGACCCATCACCCCGATCTAGACTTTGTGGCCATCTGCAGAGGATACACCAATGGGTGGAGCGTAGACAAAATCCATGCGTTGGGGGAGAGTTTGGTGCCACATGCATAGATAGTCGCTGAGCAGGTCACCGCGCAGTGGGTGATGGAGGCTTGCCATTTGACCGTGGCCATAGACATGGGCCAAGAAGATGTCGTCCAGCCTACGGGGGCAGTGGAGGCTAGGTCGGAGGCGAGCATCGTCCCGATCAGAAGTGAGCTGCCTTCATCCTCGTCAACCATACCATCAGCCGATGCCGTTGGGGGCCATAATAGAGTTAGAGTAAAAATAGTCAGTTTATGTAAAAGTTGAATTCATCGGGGAGACCCCGTGTAAATAGTTTTATATTCATGAACATTTTAAGTTTGTTTTTTGTGATGAAATCACTTGTGAGGGGAAGCTTGTCCCGTCCGTCCTTGTTTTTATCTTTGCGTAGCTTTGTTTTTTGTCCTTTCTTTTTCACACCTGCCCATTGACCCATAGGCTGCAACCTTAAGAACCTAGGTGTTGCCCGCGAGGCTTAGCTACTCATAACCGTAGGTTTTGGTGGGGTGTGATAGGTCAGGAGGTTAAAGCGTAAGTTACGTATGATAATTAAAGGAACGGAATGTCCTTTTGTTTGGGCGACGCCCTTCTGTTTGGGCAAAAAGTATTACTACATGATAGTAAAATAAGGAGGGTGGTATCACACCCCCGTGGAGCCCCCGAGCAACCTAGGGCGAGAGTGCTTGGGCTAGGGCACTGTCGGAGCAAACTTTGAATGGAAATAAGTTGTAAGACCGAGCTTTAGGGAAAGAAACGATGTAACTGTTTGATATTCCATGTGTTGATGAGAACATTACCGTTGTCATCCTTCAGTCGATAGGCACCCGGTCAGATCACCTTGGTCACCATGTAGGATCCTTCCCATGGTGGAGAGAGCTTGTGTTTCTCCTTGGCTGACTAGGTCCTCCGGAGTATGAGATCACCGACCTCGAGGATCCTCCCTATGATTTTTCTTTCATGATACCTATGGAGAGTTTGCTAGTAACGAGCAGAGCAGATGATGGTCGTCTCACGAGCCTCCTCAAGCAGATCAACTACGTCCTGCTGATTCTTCGCGGCTCGGTCTCGATCGAAGGCCTTTACTCTTGGGACGCCATGATCGAGGTCGGATGACAACACTACTTCGGCTCTGTATGCCAGGAAGAAAGGGGTGAGCCCCATGGACCAATTTGGGGTTGTTCTTATGCTCCAGAGGATCGCTGGGACCTCTGCAACCCATCGCTCGGCATACTTTTTTAGTCGATTGAAGATGTGGGGCTTGAGTCCTTGGAGGACCATGCCATTGACCCACTCGACCTGACCGTTAGTATGTAGGTGACCGACCGAGGCCCAATCGATCCTAATGCCATATCCATCACAGAAGTCCAGGAACTTCTTCCCGATAAAGTTTGTTCTGAGGTCGGTGATGATACAGTTAAGAACACCAAACCGATAGATGATGTAGAGAAAGAACTTGACTGCCTCTTTCAAGCGGATATTGGTGATGGGCTTCACCTCTATCCACTTGGTGAACTTGTCCACCGCCACGAGTAGGTGAGCGAAGCCACCTAGGGCCTTTTTGAGGGGTCCAACCATGTTGAGGCCTTAGACCGCGAATGGCCAAGTGATGGGGATGGTCTAAAGTTCCTGCGTTGGCAGATGAGTCTACGGAGCGTAGAACTGGCATCCTTCACACCTACGGACCACCACCTCTACATCTCATAGCGCAGTGGGCTAGTAAAAACCTTGCTGAAAAGCTTTCCTGACCAGCGACCTTGGGGCTACGTGATGTCCATAGATTCTGGCATGGGCTTCGAGAAGAAGTTGTTTCCCCTGGTCGGTCGGGATGCACTTCATGAGCACTCCCGATGGACTTCACTTGTAAAGTTCATTACTAATGGTAACGAATATCTTGGTGCGTCGAGTGATTCATCGTGCTTCAGTCCTTTCTAGTGGGAGAACCTCCTCGTGGAGGTAGGCGAGCAGTGGTGCTCTCTAGTTGACCAGATCTAGTGCCATCACAGAGATGTCGACGGGTGATGTTGCCATGGAGGCACCAAGGTTGGAGCCCCCAAGCACTTGGTCGGGGTCGGGGCATGTCGGGGTGTCGGAGCCCCTAGGTACCGGATTGGTGTTGGAGTGGGTCTGCGTCAGATCTTCCAGAACATGGGCAGATGGCTCATGGAGATCATTGATTAAGACCCCATCTAGAGATGGAACCCGCCTGGCCGACAATTTTGCAAGGAAATCGGCGGCATCATTGTCCTTTTGGGGGACATGATGCAGTTCAATCCCTTGGAACTTGTCCTCGAGCTTATGAACCTCCTAGCATTATGCTGCCATGAGAGGGCTCTTGTAGGAGGACTCCTTCATGACTTGGTCGATGACTAATTCTGAGTCACCGCGGACATACAGTCGCGTGGCACTGAGCTCAACGGCGATGCGCAGTCCATTGACGAGGGCTTCATAGTCCGCGGCATTATTCAAGGCTAAAAAATGAAGATGGATCGCATAGCAAAGCCTGCTCCCATCTAGGAGATTAGAACCACTCCAGCCCCTAAGCCAGGCGCCATAACTGACCTATCGAAGTACATCATCCAGTACTCATGGGTGACATTCGGGGTTGGGAGCTTGACTTCCGTCCATTCGGCGATGAAGTCAGCGAGAGCCAGAGACTTAATAGCAGTGCAAGGAATGTACCTAATGTCATGGCACATGAGCTCGAGAGCCCATTTGGAGATTCATCCCATGGCATTGTGGTTGCGGATGATGTCTCTTAGCAGTTACAAAGTGACGACGATGACTTTGTGATCAGTGAAGTAGTGTAGGAGTTTCGGGTTGCCATCAAGACGACGTATAGAAGCTTCTGAACCTAGGGGTAGCGAACCTTGGCGTCGGCGAGTACCTTACCCATAAAGTACACTGGTTGTTGGACCTTCAGGGGGTATCCTGGCTCCTCCCTCTCAACAATGAAGGTGGTGCTCACAACGTGGTTGCTTGCTGCAATGTAGAGGAGGAGGGATTCGCCCTGTTCGGGAGCGATGAGGATTGGGGCCGACATCAGTGATGCTTTGAGGCTTTCCAAAGCCTGCTGTGCCTCCTCTAGTCAGACTAATGCATCTATCTTCTTGAGAAGTTTATAGAGAGGCATCACCCATTCGCCTAGTCAGGAGATGAATCAGCAAAGGACGGCTAGATAGCCAGTGAGCCTCTGTATACCCTTGATGTTGCGTATAGGGCCCATATTGGAGATGGCCATGATTTTTTTGGGGTTGGCTTCGATATTGTGCTCAAACATGATGTATCCAAGGAGCTTCCCCTTTGGAACCCAGAAAACACATTTTTTGGGATTCAATTTGATGCTGAAGCTTCGGAGGTTCACGAATGTTGCGGCCAAATTTGCGATCAGGTTGCTAGCTTGAGCCGTTTTCACCACTATGTCATCTACATAGATGGCGATTGTTGGTTTTGGCTGCTCGACTTGGTCAGGTTGGTCGGGCAGGTCGATTTGGTTGGCGAAGCATCGCTGCATGCATGATTGATAGGTGGCGCCAGCATTCTTTAGACCTAAAGGCATGGTTACGTTATAGTACGAACCATACAGGGTGATGAATGAAGTCACGACCTGGTTAGACTCTTTCATCGCGATCTGGTGTTATCCTGAGAAGGAATCCAGGAAGGAGAGGATTTCACATCCTGAGGTGGAGTTGACTATCTGGTCTATGCGCGGCAAAGGAAAATGGTCCTTTGGACACGCCTTGTTGAGGCCAGTATAATCAACACACATTTTCCATTTCCCATTCTTCTTTTTTACAAGAACAGGATTAGCTAGCTAGTCAGAGTGGTATACCTCTTTGATGAATCTAATTGCCAGGAGTTTGGTGATCTCCTTGCCTATGGCCCTATGCCTCTCATCGTCAAAGTGACACAAGCATTGCTTGGCAGGCTTTGAGCCTAGGATGATGCATAGTGTGTGCTCGGCAACCTCCTTTGGTATGACTGACATGTCAGAAGGTTTCCATGCAAAGACATCATGATTGGCACGTAGGAAGTTGGTGAGCTGGCTTTCCTATTTGGCGGGGAGCTTGGTCCCACTCCGCACCATCTTGGTTGGGTTGGTGGGTTCGATCCCCATCGCCTTGGTTTCCTCAGTTGGATGGAAGGCGCTTGAGGAGGTCGGCTCGTTGCAGTCGAGGACTGCTGGAGTCACCAAATTCCAAAGCTCTAGGAGCTCAGTGGAGTTGATGATGGCAGTGGCAATCTCGTAATGCTCACGATCGCACATGTAGGCATGTGAAAAGGGGCTACCCATGGTGATGACATTGTTCGGTCCCAACATCTTCATCTTGAGGTTGGTGTAGTTGGGGATCGCCATGAACTTGGCATAACATGGCCACCCTAAGATGGCATGGTAGGACCCCAAAAAGTCCACCACCTCGAAGGTTAGGACCTCCAAGCAGAAGTTGGCTCGGCCTCCAAACATGACGAGCAGGTCGATCTATCCGAGCGGGTATGCCTGCGTCCCTGGTATCACTCCATGGAAGGGAGAGCTCACTGGGCGAAGCTCCGGTCGGGGGATGTGTATGGCGTCGAGGGTGTCAACGTAGAGAATGTTGAGGCTGCTACCTCTGTCCATTAGGACCTTGGTGAGGTGGTTCTTATGGACGATGGGGTCAATGACAAGCAGGTCGCGACCTAGTCGGGCTACGTGGGAAGGATGGCCTCTCTGATCAAAAGTGATTGGAAAGTTCGACCAGCTAAGGAAAGAGGAGATGGCCGACTCAGCGGCGCATGCCTCTCTGTAGCGTACCTTGTGCTGGCGCTTGGAGTGGATGGCATCTGATCCCCCAAAGATCATGAGGCATTCCTTGGGGTCACAGATGCCATCATCATCCTTGCCCATCGTGCCACCTTTCTTGGCTGCCTCCTCCTTGTCTTTCCCTTCCTTTGGCTTGGCCGCTTGCCGTAGGAAGCGCTTGAGGAGCTCATAGTCCTTGTAGAGGTGTCTAACGGGATAGGCGTGGTTGGTGCATGGTGATGAGGACATGACACCATCGGATACGACCATTGTTTATAAGGTGAGCTCGTTCCTACATTTGCATAGTGATTTTTGGTACAATTCACTTGGTTCCACATGTACATGTCGTTATTTGAATGTAGGTACAAATATGTCTCAACGTGCAAGTTCATCAAAGTTGAATTTTCGGTTCATCGGCAGCTCGACAGTGCATCATTGGGAATGCCATAACTCAACCATCTGGAGTGCGATCGAGGTCAATGAGCACTTGATGGAAATCTTGTTTGATAAGATTTCAAATAGATCTACTCTCATCTCAATATCACATCAGCAAGACCTCCAAACCATCAAGATATTCTGTCGTTGTTTCTACTGGGAGCTACACTGTCATTATGGGCTTGTTATTCATCCTTGGGACCCTGGCCCAAGTGGGAGCACACCCCAAGGACTTGGAGAACCCACCAAGAAATCCCTTGGACGTCCTCCTCCTTGGCCACCACCTTAGGAGGCCAGCAAGGACGTCCCAGTCCAACTTGAGTTCGAGTCCATCTCGGGCTTCAGGACCAGCGTGTAGTAAAACGGACGTCCAGGTCGCATATGGACTCTGTTGTTTATGATCCATATATGGATGGAAAGATAATTTTATAAGGAAACCAATAGAAGTGGTCCCACATCAAAATTCCATCAGAATCAATGGGAATCGTCAAAACAAGTTGATGTCCAGAATCTGTCACGGCGCTGCGTCGTCGTCTTTTGGGCCGTTGGGCCTTGTAACATGTTGGGACACCTTTAGGACGTGAAGAGGGATCCTTAGATGTCCCTTAGGCTATATAATCGGTAGCCACCACCTACTTTAGGTTTTGGGTTTTGTTTTAGATCAATCTGTCATTGAACAGTCGCCGTTATCGGTTTGCAAGACCCCAACTTCGAGTGCTTAATCATTCATCTGCAATTGTCACTTTAATTGAGTTGCTTTTTATCTTGTTCTTGCTTGTGTTATTCGATTTGTAGCAGGGATTAGCCTTCTTGGCGAGGTCAACCGGATTGCGACATGATTGATAACCAGAGGAGACGTGGTGCTAAGGTTACAGGGTTTAGGTCTTTGTGATCTGAAGCCGGATCGGTGTGTCATTCTCCACCACAACGATAGTTACCATCTCCGGACGGAAGATCGGGATCCCCGTCCCCATTAAGTGGTAATCAGAGCTTCAGGTATACCATCAAGTTCGCATCTTACCCTTAGTTCGAGTGTTTTTTCTTTTATCTCATAGTCCAATGCCATATTTGTTTCCTGTCCTATAACCATCCGCGCCATAGCCTTTGCATGATTCAATTTCAGAGTCCGCTTTGTTGAGTTTGTGTCCTAGGTCAAAGTCTTGTTGCTGGTTTAGATTATGTTCTTTTCTAGTTTGTGTTGATACCTCCACCCGCCGCTATTTCGTATCACCATCGGTTTGCATCTTGTGTCCACTAAATCCCTGATTCGAGTAGCTTCCTTAAAACAGTCATAACTTTTGCATCCGAACTCGAAACGGGAAAAATTTTATATCTACGGAGAACGCCAGAAAATTTTAGATCTATTTCATCCCAGCGTTGCTGGGTTCGCAAAAATTAGATTTGTGAAATTCGATTAGCAAAATTGAGTTTCTGGACCCATAAGTTTTGGTATGCTTTTTAGCACAGTCCTAATTTTCTATAGGCCACATCTTTTATTCAATTGAGCTCAAATTTTTTGTGGTTTATTCTTGTGTGCTCCTTGCTGAGAAAAAAATATCAAAAGAGCAAAAGCAAGAAAAAAAAGATTGGACAAAAAATAAAAGAAAAAAATAGTAAAAGAGAATAGAAGATATCGAAAAGGAGCACATAAGGAACACTCAATAGCTCTATTATTTGTGATACCTTTTGCCTTGTTCACATCCGTTGCTACCTTTGATACTTGTTTCCTTTCATCCTTGTTTCCTCTCTTGTTTATCACAATTGGTGATAGAAACACGTATAGGCCAGCAACTAGGACAAGTGCTCTGGACATTTATTCAATATTGTTGTCTGTCACTGACTTGTGTGCCACATATATATATTTGTTCTTTTTCGTGCCTCCCAAGCTCCACATATACTTCAGATCGGTACAGAAAAAGACCCTTGCAATCTTGGTGTCACACCCTCACAGGTATCACGAACCAGCCACCGGTTGTACCATCCACTGCTTTGCGTTGGTAAGAACCTTGTAAGAACTTGGTAAGACATGTGAGAGTGTGATTCCACTTACCCATAAATAGTTGATAGGGGATTTATATTAATTTCTAACAATATCAAACAATGAGTTTCTATTTAAGAGTGAATTGCAGGAAATCATGGACTAGAAGTTTGCAAGGATGGACCGAATAAAGAACAATGAGCCCTCACATATAGACTATAATCATCGAGGTATGAGAGGTAAATTGACCATACCATCCTTTTTGGGTCATTATGATGCTGAAGGATACCTTAATTGGGAGATAATGGTAGAACAAAAGTTTAGTGCTCACCTTGTACCTAAGCAATATAGAGTTCGACAAGCTACTAGTGAGTTTAAGGACTTTGCCATTATTTGGTGGTATGGGCTAGTTGCAGAGGATGTTTTACCTGGTACATGGGAAGAACTTAAGATAGCTATGCGTGATCATTTTATTCCTCCTTCTTATAAACATGAATGGCATAACAAATTGCAGTGCTTAGAGCAGGGCAATATGTCTGTCCAAGAATATTATATAGAGTTTCAAAAGTGTGCAATACGTTGTGGGATAGTAGAGAACATGGAAGATACCATTGTTCGTTTTTTGGTGGTTTGAGGCATGAAATATAAGATATTGTTTTTCATATAGAATTTTATACTCTTAAATGTTTGTTCCAGCTTGCTATGCTTGCAAAAAAAGAATTGCAGGAATGTCAGCAAAAGAACCATACCAACATTGGCGACAACCTCAACCAGATTTTAGCAAGGGTGGAGCAACCATTTGCGAAGGTTGAGACTGCGATAAAAAGGCGAGTGGTTACTTTCGCCACTACAACAACATCTTCACCACCACCACCTCCCACACATACTTTGGAGTCTGGTAAAACTTTAAACCATGTTAAAAATGCACAAACTAATAGAGATAGAGCTGCTAATGAAAGGAAAGAATTGGATGTTAAATCTGAATTGCCTTTGTCAAAAAATAATTATTCTAATAATGCTAGTGATAAAGAAGAGCTGTGTGAAAATGCTTTTATTATACGTATGCCACAACTAGTGAATGAGTATGATGCTTTGGCTTTGGAACCAATTACTTATGCTGAACATAAAAAATTGCTTCCCATTGCTACCGAAAAAGATGAAAAGAAATTATTGTGTTCTTCAAATACTTTGGGTTATATTGAGTTTGATACTTTATATGCTCTTAGTAGTTTAGAAGAGAAACTTAAATGTGTTGAATTGTCATGGTTGTCTACTTGTACATATCATTTTATTGGAAAATATAATTGTAAAGGAGAGTATATAGTGCATCGTGTCTATATTTGTTCAAATCTGAAATCTCCTTATATTGTGCAAAAGTATGATCAACCAAAGAATTACAATTGCTATAATCCTGTCATGTGGAGTTCCCTAGTTTTGTTATAAAGAAACATGTTAAATTTTAAGAAGGGGAGCAATGTTGGCTACTACCAACAACGTTTTCTTCAGCTAATCCCAAACCGAGGACGGTTTGTTGTCAAGAAGGGGAGGATGATGAGGACATAACACCATCGGATACGACCATTGTTTATAAGGTGAGCTCGTTCCTACATTTGCATAGTGATTTTTGGTACAATTCACTTGGTTCCACATGTACATGTCGTTATTTGAATGTAGGTACAAATATGTCTCAACGTGCAAGTTCATCAAAGTTGAATTTTTGGTTCATCGGCAGCTCGACAGTGCATTATTGGGAAGGCCATAACTCAGCCATCTGGAGTGCGATCGAGGTCAATGAGCACTTGATGGAAAGCTTGTTTGATAATATTTCAAATAGGTCTAGTCTCATCTCAATATCACATCAGCAAGGCCTCCAAACCATCAAGATATTCTGTCGCTGTTTCTGTTGGGAGCTACACTGTCGTTATGGGCTTGTTATTCATCCTTGGGACCCTGACCCAAGTGGGAGCACACCCCAAGGACTTGGAGAACCCACCAAAAAAGCCCTTGGACGTCCTCCTCCTTGGCCACCACCTTAGGAGGCCAGCAAGGATGTCCAAGCCAAGCCAGAGGCCCAGTCCAACTTGAGTTCGAGTCCATCTCAGGCTTCAGGACCAGCGTGTAGTAAAATGGACATCCAGGTCGCAAATGGACTCCGTTTTTTATGATCCACATATGGATGGAAAGATAATTTCATAAGGAAACCAATGGAAGTTGTCCCACATCAAAATGACATAAGAATCAATGGAAATCGTCGAAACAAGTTGACGTCCAGAATCTATCACGGCGCTGCATCGTCATCTTTTGGGCCATTGGGCCTTGTAACGTGTTGGGACACCTTTAGGACGTGAAGAGGGATCCTTGGACATCCCTTAGGCTATATAATCAGTAGCCACCACCTACTTTAGGTTTTGGGTTTTGTTTTAGATCAATCTGTCATTGAACAGTCGCCGTTATCAGTTTGCAAGACCCCAACTTCGAGTACTTAATCATTCATCTGCAATTGTCACTTTAATTGAGTTGCTTTTTATTTTGTTCTTGCTTGTGTTCTTCGATTCGTAGCAGGGATTAGCCTTCTTGGCGAGGTCAATCGGATTGTGACACAGTTGATAACTAGAGGAGACATGGTGCTAAGGTTGCAGGGTTTGGGTCTTTGTGATCTGAAGCCAGATCGGTGTGTCGCTCTCCGAACAAATCGTTGTTTATCTTGATCCTGACGAAAGATCAGGATCCCCATCTCCATTACATGGACTCTCCATGAGCTTGTCAAAGTGGTTGGGCTAGCCATGATGGGGCCGCTTCCCAGCTCGGTCGACCGCAATGACCAAAGCTGGGTTGGCTGGTTGGCACCGATCCTTCTTGTTCTTCTTGCCCCTTTGTGTGGAGGGGCACTCTCTTGGTCCTTGCGCTTGGCCTTGCCCCTGTCCTGACCACCGCTAAAGATTGCCCTGACCAGCTCCTCACCGGAGGTGTGGTTTGTGGCAATGTCGAGCAGGTCATGGGTGGTACGGGGCTTCACACAACTGAGCTTGTGGATTGAGGACTCGCAGGTTGTCCTAGAGAGGAACGCGCTAATGATGTGAGCATCGACGACATCAGGAAGGGAGTTGCACTGCTTTGAGAACCTGTGGATGTAATCACGCAAGGACTCATTGGGCTCCTATTGGCAGCTCATGAGGTCCAAGGAATTCCTAGGATAGACATATGTCCCCTGGAAATTTCTGACAAAGACCCTCTTGAGATCTGCCCAGTCGCGGATGCTGTCGGGCAGAAGGAATTTCAGCCATGCTTGAACATGCTCCCCCACACAAATGGGGAGGTACTAGATGATGAAGTAGTCATCATCCACTCCTTCGGCTCAATAAGGGACTGGAAGTCTTTGAGCCATATACCGGGGTTCGTCTCCCTGGTGTATCTGGTGTTGTTGGTGGGTGGTCGAAAGCGCTATGGGAACAACACTTTGTGTATGCGATGACCAAAGTCCCATGATGTCATAAAACCGACCAATTTATAAGAGCACAAGTACAAAAACAATCGCCGAAACAATCAAATTCTCGCACTTGAGCCCATATAAACCTGGTAGTCAACTGAAATCATGACGGATTTCAAACCAACTTGCATACAACCAAGATCACAATAATTCAACATAACATATTGTACATTACAACATTTCCTAGACAGTTTGCAATTAGGTTACAACACCTGAGAGTCATCATTATTACAAAACAGGTCTTGTAAAGTATGCGGAAGCAAATAGTTTAACTTACACACCCGAGTTCAAATACAAATATTGGTTTGCTGATCACAACCCACAAAATCATTTGGATAAGAAAAATAGAGATCATGCCCATGATCTAGTCTTCATCACCCGCTGGGTGGAGACAATACTTACAGAAGCCCTGATATAGAAGGTCATCTGCAACGAGAGGGAATAAACCCTGAGTACAAGAATGTACTCAGCTAGACTTACCCGTTGGAAACCAAAACAAATGACACCAAGGATCATGCATAGCTTAATTTAGTGGATCTGGCTGATGCTTTCTTTTTGTGGAAAAGCATAAGTAATAATGAGCAACTCTTAACCTGAACTAGCAGTGACTTTTAGCCATTAACCTATCATCTATATTAGCACCTGTACTAAGCAATCATTTGATTAAGATGCAAACATTAATAACCATAGCAGGTATAAATCATGGCAACATAATCATCAGCATCCATTTAACCATATCGTTAAATTAATTTAATCTACGTTGCCGCTGCTCAGTCAAGTTCTCACTATCCAGGAGAGATGGAGATTCGAATCGATTCCTATCCAGCTAGAGGGGTATTCCTAACACAAACCTTGCTTCCCCTGTCAGGGTCACAAACAAGTCACCTTTGGTATAATTCAGGAGTCGTGAGTCCGATTAGTGCCACAAAATCAAAGAACCACTCTGCCATGAGTGCTCGGTGACTTAACCCGCCCTTAGGCTTACGCCAATAGCTCTCCGCACATCCTTACTTCCATCTAGATTGTGACCCCTGCTCGCGTCCCTAGCCTAAATCGAACTACTAGGCTTTGCGGTCAGAACAAGTTATCTTTCCAGCTAAATGTTAGGCTACGTTCAACATGACATAAGGACATACAGCGTATCGGTCCTTAAACGACATAGACGGAGTCACTATGTCCAAACCTACACAAGACTCCGCCTGGTCTTAATTCCTTATTAACATGGTTCTTTTCCATGATAGCAAATATAGCCAACCGTGATCTACCTCATCCTAAAGCTCATAGGTGACAGGAAATCACCTGACTTCTACCGCAGTAAGCATGGCTAAGCATTTAACCCATTCCTGAACTTAAATAGGATTCAAGTGCGATATCTGGACAAGGATGGATATATAATGCAACAATTGGTTCCAACCAATTACTATACTTAATGCATCATCAACGAATAAAATATACTCTTGATATTTGTAAAAACATGGGAGACTTAATATGCTCCGGGGCTTGCCTTTCAGGAAAGAGGATGGTTGGTGGTCAGGGCACTCGGGCAACTCCTCCTCGGCGGCTGCTTCATCGATTTCCTACACCTCAGGCTCCTCCTTCTAGCTCGCTCCCTCGAACTCCAGAAGCATCACTCCCTCTGGCACACCTATTGCATGTATGTGCACGATAAATATCATGGATGCACATGAACGAAGTTATAAATGCTCGGGGAATGCACATGCTTACTGCAGTTCGCATTTTCCGACTTAAGCTCTATTCAAATCACTTTAACTTACCAAGTTTATATAATCTAATGTACAATTGCTCATCTTCAGTTAAGGACCTAGCACCTGCACCTAAGCATGTTCTCAAGTTAGGCTAGCACCTAAATAATCAACAAGAACATCGCAACTGAGCACACACAATCATTCGTATTTCAGCATAACAGGAACTTATATAGCGGTATAGTAAACTGACCAAAACTGAAGATCTACAAATCGAAATGATAGGCAACAGGACAATTTGGAAAGCTTATGAAATTGCCTACAATTCATTTTCAGACCTAAAGTCATGATTCTAACTTTTACCAGGTCAAATTTATAGAACCACATAATCAGGTCCAACAAGATAGAGAGCAAGCAAAACTGTGATCTAACTTTGAATGACCGTAGCTCCTAAACTATTAGGACAAATGCCCCCAAATTTTGACAGGAGCTAGATACATAAGTTATCTACAATATTTGTATTCACCACATTCCCAGCAAACCAAAATATCATGAGGAACATTGTAAAGTACCAAGAACTGTCCAGAAAGACATAATGCAAGGAAATATTTATTAACTTATGTTAGAAACAATTAATTGGACAAAACCAACTTTACTAACTTATCACACATATCACAAGAACACCAGAAAATAAAGTTTTCACCACCAATTCATTTCTTTTTAAAGCCTTTCTTAATTTATTTAATTAATTAAGAGAAATGATAAACATATATGAGAACTACACCATTTAATCTACAAAAATTATAGTAGGTAATACATGCTCCAAGTAGACGACTATAAAAATTCCACATCATTTGAGCAAGTATAACATCCTACACAAAAATGACAAGCCATAAAAGCTTAAAATGACATAATTAGGAAACCCTAGTGAAAAGTATCAAGCAATAGATTTTATATTTTTCCTAGCATCCGTAAGGTATTAGGACATCCTCCACAAAATTTCATGGTCATTGGATTCATAGATAAATTACAAAAATTCACACAAGGATCATTCCATGATAAAAGGAAAATCTATAACTAAAAAACCATACATGCAATGACTCTCAAATTTTTACCAGAGCTTCTACTAAGTGAGACTAGCTCACAAACAAAATTTCATAATTTTTAGATCACAGGAACGCAAGATATAATTTAAACAAGTTTGCATGCATTTAGAAACACATTTCAAGTTTCAATTTAATTCATCCAAAACTTCCACTACAAGTGTTCATGTTATATTTTTCCTAAATACTACACTTCACTGTGATCCTAACAAAATTGGAACCACCCAATTTGGATCTACCAAACTCTAGTTATAAATTTTACAAAACAGCATCAAATCTGCATTTAAATCAATAAAACCTAAACATGGTTCACTGACACGCGGGACCCGCAGGGTCAACGGTCCCACCGGTCAGAGACTGCAGAGTAGGGTAGCGGCGGTTGACCCGCGCTTGCTCACCGGTGGCGAGGACTCAGGCGAGGCCAAGGGCACCGGCACTCTCGCCTCGACGAGCCACACATAACCATGTTCTTCCCTCAACCTCTACCGAACTCTAGCAAGGACGGCGGCGTGCATGGCGGACGGAGGCGGAATCCAATGGTGCTCCAGTGAGGTCTGGCCATGTAGGGCATGGCTAAGCTTGGTACAAGCTTCTAGGGCTCGCGAGGAAGCTAAGGGAAGGAAGAAAGGGACATGAGAAGGCTCCAGTGGTGGTCGGCCATGGTGAGCTCCAACTCCGGCGCGACTTGGTCATGGCGGACGGTGGCAGAAATGGCCGAAGGCCCTCACCTAAGGTCAATTGACGCTGCAAGTTGGTGGAGATTTTGGAGCTAAGCAAGGCGGAGCTTCTGGTGTGCTAGCTCAGGAAATGGCGGGGATGCGGTGGCGCACGAGCTCGGTGGAGCAATGGCGATGGCGGCGGCGTTGCTTTCTCAGTGCCTCGGACGCGCGCAAGAGGGAGAGAGCGACTGAGAGCGAGCGGGAGGGCAGACGGACGTGGCCGTCTTGCTGTTGACCATGGCCAGCAATGCCAGGCCAGTCACAGTGCGTGGCGACCATGCCGCAGCAGCGGTCTGTGGCCGATCGGCCACTGTGCCGATTCTAAAATTGCGATTCAGCGAAGCCAACCGAGCCTGACAGCGCAGTTTCATCGCATTGCAACTAATCAACCGTGATGATCCAATTCCTGGCGTAGTAAACAAAGTTGGAGATCTACATGCGGGCTACAACTTTTACAATTGGAGCTCAAGTTGGTTCAGCTTGGTTTGGGAGATACACTGCTCCAAACATCAACACCTGAAACTAAAACTTGCTTTGGGACTTAGAAAATTTTAGAGTCTCAATTTGAACCCCAAAATTGACTTGTGGGTCCCTTTAGAGCATGTTCTGCACATTTTCATGATTTGGCTCCTAAACAAAGTTTGTTCCTTATAAAATTTTCTACAACTTTGCTTTAGATTGCTTAGACATACAAACACTCTAAGCTATACTTCTTAAATAGTCAAACTCAGGATCTCTAGGGGTCCACAATAGTCAAACCATGACTTGGAAACCTAATTAGGCAAATTGATCAACATGAACATTGTTCCTAATGACATTCTAAGTATAACTAAGTTGCTTAAGAGGATAATTAGCCACACCACACATTGGTCACACCAAAATCAAGCATCACATGTATTGAAACAAGGAAAACAAGTGACTTTGTTACTTCTGTTTCAAAACCATGTTTTATGTGTTTCATGAGTTTGTGGCATTGTACTAGCTAACCTTGTTTCACTAAAGTTTGTTGCACATGTTGCACTTGAGTGTTACACACTATGCATTTCCTAAAACAAAGTGTGTTGCACATGTTGCACTTGAGTGTTACACACTGTGCATTTCCTAAAACAATCACACATAGAATGTAACAATATGTTGCAATGTTTCAAAAGCATGTTTTAGATAATTCCAAACTCATGAATGGATGAAAGATGCTCATGTTTATGAAATGCAAGTGCAAATGTGGAACCAAACACCTGAGGTGTTACAACCTTCCCCCCTTATAAAAATCTCGTCCCGAAATTTGACAAGCGTACCATTGTTGATAGAATTCCTTATAACCGTCCCTCAAATAATCTTCTCTTTCCCACATTGCATCGCATTCACTACCCTGATTACTCCACATGACCTTGTAAAACTTGACCACCTGACTCTGAGTCACTCGCTCACGAGTGTCAATTACTCAGACTGGCTTTTCTTCAAAGGTCAAATCAGATTTTAACTCGATATCTCCCAGTGGAACTCTCTCTTTAGGGACGCGAAGACATTTCTTCAACTAGGATATATGAAAGACGTTGAAGATAGCACTCATCTTAGGAGGTAATTGGATCTTGTATGCCACCTTACCACTTTGTCCAATGATTTCAAACGGACCGACATATCTCAGCGCAAGCTTTCGCTTCACACCAAAGCATTGGACACTCTTCATGGGTGAGACTTTCAGATAAACGAAGTCTCCAACTTCAAACTCAATATGTTTTCTATGATGATCAACATAACTTTTCTGCCTAGCTTGAGCTGTGGCCATATGGGTTTGGATAGTATGGACTTGTTCTTCAGCTTCTTGAACAAAATCAATTCCATAATATCTCCTTTCACCGGCTTCAACCCAATTCATAGGGGTTCTACGCTTCCGACCGTACAAAGCTTCAAATGGTGCCATCTTGATACTCTCTTAATAACTATTATTGTAAGAGAATTTAGCTAGGGGCAACCACTTTTCCCATGAACCCTTAGCTAAGATGACACATGCTCTCAGCATATCTTCTAAGATTTGATTCACTCGTTCAATTTGCCCATTGGTTTGCGGATGATAGGTAGAGCTTCTTACTAACTTAGTTCCCAATAATCTGTGTAAGTGCTCCCAAAAGCGAGCAATGAACTATGGTCCTCTATCAGAGACAATAGTATGAGGTATCCCATGAAGTCGAACTATCTAATTAAAGTACAACTCCACATAGTCAGTTGGACAAAAATCTATGCGGATAGGAATGAAGTGTGCAGACTTGGTTAGACGGTCTACAATCACCCAAATGGAGTTAAAATTCCTCTGAGTAGTAGGGAGTCCAACAATAAAATCCATACTTATCTCCTCCCATTTCTAACCTAGAATAGAGAGTGGCTGAAGCAATCTAGCTTTCATGTGCATTGCTTTGACTCGACAACAAATGTCACACCTAGCCACATAAGCGGCTATCTCTTTCTTCATTTTGGTCCACCAAAAGTGAGGCTTGAAATCACGATACATTTTGCTACTACCAGAATGAATAGACAATTTCGAGGAATGTGCTTTGGATAGGATTTGATTTCTAAGCTCTCTATCTTTTGGAACCACTAACCTATCCTTAAATCATAACACATCATTCTCATCTACCCGAAAATGCTTGGTTTCTTGCTCTTTCATCTTGCGCTTGATGTGGAACACACCTGAATCTGTCTTCTATAGCTCGATAATTCAACTCTGTAGAGTACAACTGACAGTGATGTTGTGAAGGACTATAGGATGTAGGAGTTTTGACAAATGGAAGTCACTTTCAATCAAAGAGTGGCAATGAGATTTCCTACTTAAGGCATCCATAACGACGTTTGCCTTGCTAGGGGTGATAGTGCACTTGGAGGTTATAATTCTTGATCAACTCAAGCCATCTTCTCTAACACATATTCAACTCAGGTTGAGTAAAGATGTACTTAAGACTTTTATGATCAGTGTAGATGTTGCACACATTGCCGAGCAAATAATGTCTCCAGGCCTTCAAAGCATGAACAACTACAGCGAGTTCTAAGTCATGCGTCGGATAGTTCACCTCATGCTTCTGAAGTTGGCGAGAGGTATAAGCAATGACTCTACCCTCTTGCATAAGAACACCTCCTAAACCTATACCTGATGCATCACAGAACACATCAAAATGTTTCTTGATATCTGGTTGCACCAAAACTAGAGCCAAAGTTAGAAGAGTTCACAGGGTGTGAAAAGTCGCATCACACTTGGAAGTCCAGACAAACTTCATGTCTTTTTGCAGCAATCGAGTCATAGGCTTGGCTATTTTAGAGAAATCCAGGATGAAGCGAAGATAATAGCCAGCTAATCCCAGAAAACTCCGAACCTTGTGCACCGAGATTGGAGCCTTCCAGTCCAACACTTCTTGCACTTTGGTGGGATCCACCATAATTCCACCATCGGACAACACGTGTCCGAGAAAAGGTACCTCATGAAGCCAGAATTCACACTTGCTGAACTTTGCATAAAGCCTGTGTTCCTACAATCTAGTGAGAACCACTCGCAAATGTTCAACATGATCTTCTTTATTCTTAGAATAGACCAGGATATCATCTATAAATACCACCACAAATTTGTCCAACTCGGGCATAAACACTGAATTCATCAAATACATGAAGTGTGTGGGGGCATTGGTCAATCCAAAAGACATAACAAGATACTCATACAGATTGTATCTTGTAGAGAATGCAGTTTTTGGAACATCCTCAGGCCAAATTTTGATTTGATGATGACCAGATCTCAAATCAATCTTGGAAAAGACTTTTGCTTTAGACAACTGATCAAATAAGATATATATGCGTGGCAGAGGGTACTTATTCTTGATTGTGACTGCATTCAAAGGCCTATAATCTACACACATGCATAGTGATTGATCCTTCTTCTTCACAAAGATAGCTAGGCACCCCCACAGAGACGAACTAGGATGGATAAGGCCTTTCTTTAGAAGTTCATTCAATTGGGTCTTAAGTTCTAGTTCATTGGGAGGCATTCTATAAGGCCTTCTAGAGATGGGCGCTATACCAGGTAGCAACTCTATTTTGAACTCCACGTCCCGATCCGGGGGCAATCTAGGCAAATCATTGGGAAAATATCTGGAAAATCACACACGACAGGGATGTCTGCCATAGCCTTTGCTTGCACCACATTAGCTGCACAAGAAAGATTGATGTCCCTAGGTAGCTATACTAGAAAACCTTCCTAATTACAAGGATCTCTGAGCATGACTACTCTAGTCGATGTATCAATAAGCACTCCATGACTGCTCATCTAGTTCATTCCCAATATCACATCGATACCCAGCCCCATTAAAACTACCAGATCAACCTGATAACTTCGCTCCTCTATCTCAAATTGCACATCCCCAACTACAAGCTTGGTTGAGATAGTACCACTGGCAGCCCTAATACAATAACCCTCACCCTCAACAGTGTATGTTTTATGCATAAACTTGGATGCAAATGCAGGACTAATAAAAGAATGCGAAGCACCCGAATCAAATAGTACAACTGTAGGGTTTTGATCAACTAGAAACTTACCAGCCGTTACTATCTCTCCTGATGGAATATCAGCAATATTAGTGTGGTTCACCTGTCCCTAACGGCCACCTTGGTAGTTATTCTTCTTAGGGTAAGGACACTTCCTCGCCCAGTGACCTGACTTGTTGTAGTTCTAGCATGGCATGTTGCTTGGAGGAACATTGGAACTACCTTGACTGGTAGTGCCCTTGGGAAGAGCAACTGTAAAAGCCTTGTGAAATCCAGTCTTGCCTAGATTCTTCTTCAGCAGTGGGCGGAACTTAGTAGCTGATGCCGGGGGACGGAATGGAGCCCTTTGTGTGACTAGAGCCTTGGATTGTGAGGCACCCACCTCATATGCCCTCTTACAATTCTTTGAAGCAGCATACACAGCATTGTTGTTCTCTTGAGATAAAGCATCATTCACAAACTCATTAAAATGAGCACACTTGCAATTTCCCATGGTCTTCATCAATTTGGGGCTAAGTCCTCGCTTGAAACTAGCGATCTTCTTGGCATTAGTGTCAACAAACTCAGTAGCATACCTTGCAAGGTTATTGAAAGCCTGTAGGTATTCATTCAAGCTCTTGTTCCCCTAGGTTAGCTTCATGAACTCTGTATGCTTGATTGCCATGAGACTAGGAGGAATATAATTTCCCCTAAAAGCAGACTTGAACTGATCCCAAGTGATTTGGGCATAGTGGACCGATGATGACTCCACCAAATACCAGCTGGCCCATGCAGTTGGTGAGATGCATACTCAGTCTTCGGCACCTCAGTCAAGCGAAGCAAACAGAATTTCTGCTCGAGAGTGTTCAATCACTCATCAGCTTGGAGGGGCTCTTCAGCCTCCTTGAAGATCGGTGGTTTAGTGTCAAGGAAATCTTTGAAGTCGCTATACTGATTTGGTTCTGGTCCTTGGCATGCACCACGACCATCATGATTTGCAATCGTGCAGAGAGCCTCAGCCATAGTGCGCTGTCCTTCAGCAAGAATTGCCATCAATTCCATTGGTGTGGGTGGTGGTGGCGATGGAAGATCATCATCATCACTAGCCGCACCAGTGGAACGAGTGCGAGGCATCTGCAACAATGCGCAACTAGCAATTATTGGTGATGTTAGCATATTGGAGAGGAACAATGTAATTACGCCAAACTGAATTTACCGGAGAGAATGAAAAATTCAAACAATAAATAGAGGCAATAATTCATTCTCCAATCACCACATCATCAATTAGATTACTAGCGCCATACGCAGTGCATTCTAACATGACAAGTTTTAAACTTAACCAACAAGATACGCATCCTAAAAGGAGTGGATTAAAGTACATTACATGCCAAGTTCCAATTAAAAGGTACATCCAACATCAGTCATAGTACTAAGTCCATTACACCATGACTGCAAAAGCTTAACTAGTGAGACTTGCTAACTAACTACTCATCGAAGTGATCGCTGTCCACATCGGAGATGCCCTGGACTTCTTTAGGATCTTCCTCTTCTTCTTCATTTGCAGGTTCAGCTGCATTGACATCCATCTGCATGTCCTCTTCTTCTTCATCGGCCTCAATCACTTGAGGTCCACCCACATTAGGATACCTTGGTATGGGGTGAGGAATAGGAAACAGATGGTTGTTCAGTTGATGGTGCTCAACCTAAAGCTCTTCAAGCTGCTCTTGTAGCTCATGCTCCCTTTGGAAAGCATTGTGGTTAGCCATGATCCAGCCCTAACATCTTTCTTCTGCCAACTCTAAAGCTGTATCTCTATGATGGGTCACACAATCCAACTCCTGTGCTGCCTCATCTCTGTCTATGGTGAGGTTCATTAGCTGGTTATGAAGCTCATCTCTCTCACGTGCTGTTTGCCCCCACTGCTGCAGGTGGTAATTTGCAATACCCTAAATCTCATCTACTTCTTGCTGAGCTCGCCCACATGCATCCGCACTACGGCGATACTTGTGGGCACGCAACCTGAACTTGTGTTGGGCTGCCATTGCCTTGCCAGCTTCTTCTAACACGCTAGAAAGGGTGTCCTGCCTGACTCAACAAAGCTTCAAGACGGCCATCATAGCACTCATTCTCGCATTGTCGCTCTGAACATGTTCACCACAGCCTCGATCCAAAGCCTAGCCAACTTCTTGAGTCCACTCAGCCTCAGTAGGAGCCACTCGGGGAATGGATGAAGCTGGTCCACCCACTAACTCATTCTCGAAGCTCTGTGCTATATCCATGAGCACATCAAGGGCAGCAACTTGAGCGCCTTCCCATGGGCTTTGCCCATCAGTCTCAATGCTCCACCCATGCCACAACGGTCTCATGGGGTTCTACGGCACTATAAAGGTCACAACGTACCATGGTACATCTCCCAATGGCACTGCCTACCTCCACGTGTAGCGGGGTGCCTCCGGGTACCCAACTGAGCTGAGCACCCTCTAGAGCAAGGTGGGCATACTGAACTGGTCCAAAAAGGTGCTGCTACCAGTAGGAAACACGGGCGCAGCCATCTGTATCAAAAAGGGATGCAACTCTCATGAGAGGATTACTTTTTTGAGAGATGGAACTTAATACTTGGAATAAGCAATTATAAGGGAGGGAGTAATGCAATATGAATGACATGAGTGAATTTGATGCATGCTCATTCCGTACGTCCTCACAAACCTAAGAAAATTTAAGTTTTAGCGGGATATATGGTGGCATACATACGTTCTCTCAATTAGCGGTAACTAGTCGATCTACATGGTGTGTTGTTAGCGTACCTGCAGAAAATTTCATTGCAACCCAACCCAACAAGATATAATGCTAATAATGAAAGTAGTAACTAAGATACTCTCCGCATATACATCCCCAGATATATATACTTTGGTATCCAAACTACCTGACAGATGTACCCACAATTAAGTACCTTCATATATACATGTATGCAACATGTAAATACTCTAGTAACCACAACTAACTCTCCCCTAGACCGATAGTTGGACGGTCATGCTATCACAACTCACACTTATCTTAGCATAGAGGCAATTGATCCATACATTACCATTCAAGCGAATGGCACCCATGCAATAGCATGCCGCATGGATGACGAAATAGAAACAATCAATTTCCCCCAAGTTAGTAATTATATATAAGCCACCTAGAAGTCCTTAAGAGGGCTACAAGGGATGTGATCACCAGTACACTATAAAATTTTTTATTTTTGAACACTTATATATAACTATAAGTTGGAAAACCGTTTTCACAACAAAAGCTTTTGTTTTAAATACCCGTATGACATGTTTAGTGTTGAATCTAGCTCTGATGCCAGCTGTCACAGAACCGACCAATTTATAAGAGCACAAGTACAGAAACAATCGCCGAAACGATCAAATTCTCGCACTTGAGCCCATATAAACCTGGTAGTCAACTAAAACCATGAAGGATTACAAACCAACTTGCATTCAACCAAGATCACAGTAATTCAATATAACATATCGTACGTTACAACATTTCCCAGATGGTTTGCAATTAGGTTACAACACCTCAGAGTCATCGTTATTACAAAACAGATCTTGTAACTTACACACCTGAGTTCAAATACAAATACTGGTTTGCTGATCACAACCCATAAAAGCATTCGGATAAGAGAAACAGAGATCATGCCCATGATCTAGTCTTCGTCACCCGCCGGGTGGAGACAATACTTATAGAAGCCCTGATATAGAAGGTCATCTGCAACAAGAGGGAATAAACCCTGAGTATGAGAATGTACTCAGCTAGACTTACCCATCGGAAACCAAAACAAATGACACCAAGGATCATGCATAGCTTAATTTAGTGGATCTGGCTGATGCTTTCTTTTTGTGGAAAAGCATAAGTAATAATGAGCAACTCTTAACCTGAACTAGCAGTGACTTTTAGCCATTAACCTGTCATCTATATTAGCACCTGTACTAAGCAATCATTTGATTAAGATGCAAACATTAATAACCATAGCAGGTATAAATCGTGGCAACATAATCATCAACATCCATTTAACCATATCGTTAAATTAATTGAATCTACGTTGCCGCTGCTCAGTCAAGTTCTCACTATCCAGAAGAGATGGCGATTCAAATCGATTCCTATCCAGCTGGAGGGGTATTCCTAACACAAACCTTGCTTCCCCCATCAGGGTCGCAAACAAGTCACCTTTGGTACAATTCAGGAGTCGTGAGTCCGATCAGTGCTGCAAAATCAGAGAACCACTCTGCCATAAGTGCTCGGTGACTTAACACGCCCTTGGGCTTATGCCAATGGCTCTCCGCACATCCTTACTTCCATCCAGATTGCGACCCCTACTCGCGTCCCCGACCTGAATCGAACTACTAGGCTTTGTGGTTGGAACGAGTTATCCGGCCAACTAAATGTTAGGCTGTGTTCAATATGACATAAGGGCGTACAGCGTATTGGTCCTTAAATGACACAGATGGAATCACTATGTCCAAACCTACACAAGACTCTGCCTGGTCTTAATTCCTTATTAACATGGTTCTTTTCCATGATAGCAAATATAGCCAACCATGATCCACCTCATCCTAAAGCTCGCAGCTGATAGGAAATCAGCTGACTTCTACCGCACTAAGCATGGCTAAGCATTTAACCTGTTCCTAAACTTAAATAGGATTCAAGTGCGATATCTAGACAAGGATGGATATATAATGCAACAAATGGTTCCAACCAATTACTATACTTAATGAATTATTAATGAATAAAAGATACTCAAGATATTTGTAAAAACATGGGAGACTTAATATGCTCCGGGGCTTGCTTTTCAGGAAAGAGGACGGTTGGTGGTCAGGGCACTCGGGCAACTCCTCCTCGGCGGCTGCTTCATCGATTTCCTGCACCTCGAGCTCCTCCTCCTGGCTCGCTCTCTCGAACTCCAAAAGCGTCACTCCCTCGGGCACACCTATTGCATGTATGCGCACGATAAATATCATGGATACACATGAACGAAGTTAGAAATGCTCGGAGAATGCACATGCTTACTGCAGTCCGTATTTTCCGACTTAAGCTCTATTCAAATCACTTTAACTTACCAAGTTTATACAATCTAATGTACAATTGCTCATCTTCAGTTAAGGACCTAGCACATGCACCTAAGCATGTTCTCAAGTTAGGCTAGCACCTAAACAATCAACAAGAACATCGCAACTGAGCACACACAATTATTCGTATTTCAGCATAACAGGAACTTATATAGTGGTATAGTAAACTGACCAAAACTGAAGATCTACAAATTGAAATGGTAGGAAACAAGACAATTTGGAAAGCTTATGAAATTGCCTACAATTCATTTTCAGACCTCAAGGCATGATTCCAAAGTTTACTAGGTCGAATTTACAGGACCACATAATCAGGTCCAACAAGACAGAGAGCAAGCAAAACTGTGGTCTAACTTTGAATGACCGTAGCTCCAAAACTACTGGGCCAAATGCCCCCAAATTTTGACAGGAGCTAGATACATAAGTTATCTACAACATTTGTATTCACCACATTTCCAGCAAACCAAAATATCATGGGGAACTTTGTAAAGTCCCAAGAACTGTCCAGAAAGACATAATGCAAGGAAATATTTATTAACTTATATTGCAAACAATTAATTGGATAAAACCAACTTTACTCACGTATCACACATATCACAAGAACACCAGAAAGTAAAGTGTTCACCACCAATTCATTTCTTTTAATGCCTTTCTTAATTTATTTAATTAATTAAGAGAAATGATAAACATATATGAGAACTACACCATTTAATCAACAAAAATTACAGTAGGTACTACATGCTCCAAGTAGACTACTATAAAAATTTACATCATTTGAGCAAGTATAACATCATACACAAAAATGACAAGCCATAAAAGCTTAAAATGACATAATTAGGAAACCCTAGTGAAAAGTGTCAAGCAACAGATTTTATATTTTTCCTAGCATCCTTAAGGTACTAGGACACCCCCACAAAATTTCATCATCATTGGATTCATAGATAAATTACAAAAATTCACACAAAATTGTTCATTGATAAAAGGAAAATCTATAACTCAAAAACCATACATGCAATGACTCTCCAATTTTTACCAGAGCTTCTACTAAGCAATATTTGCTCACAAACAAAATTTCATAATTTTTGAAGCATAGGAACTCAAGATATAATTTAAACAAGTTTGCATGCATTTAGAAACACATTTCAAGTTTCAATTTAATTCATCCAAAACTTCCACTACAAGTGTTCATGTTATATTTTTTCTAAATACTAAACTTCACTATGATCCAAACAAAATTGGAACCACCCAATTTGGATCTACCAAACTCTAGTTATAAATTTTACAAAATAGCATCAAATCTGCATTTAAATCAATAAAACCTAAACATGGTTCACTGATGCGCGGGACCCGCGGGGTCAACGGTCCCACCGGTCAGAGATCGCAGAGCAGGGGAGCGGCGGTTGACCCACACTTGCTCGCCGGTGGCGAGGACTCAGGCGAGGCCGAGGGCACCAGCATGCTCGCCTCGACAAGCCACACCTAACCATGCTCTTCCCTCAACCTCTACCGAACTCTAGCAAGGATGGCGGCATGCATGGCGGACAACGATGGAATCCGACAGTGCTCCGGCGAGGTTCGGCCATGTAGGGTGCGGCTAAGCTCAGTACGAGCTACTAGGGCTCGCGAGGAAGCTAAGGGAAGGAAGAAAGGTAGGTGAGAGGGCTCCAGTGGTGGTCGGCCACGGTGAGCTCCAACTCCGGCGCGACCCGGTCGTGGCGGACGACGGTAGAAATCGCCGAAGGCCCTCACCTAAGGTCGATTGACGCTGCAAGTTGGCGAAGATGGTGGAGCCAAACACTTGGGGTGTTACACATGACCCCGGGCCATCCAGGCTAGGGCTCTGGTTGTTTGGTTGGCCACCATGCCTAGGGTGCGTGTCCCCGCACTCCTTGATGGTCAAGCCGAGGCCCGCACCGCTTGCTCTCACCGCCACTCGATAGATGTCATCATCATTCTAGGCATGGCGTTGATTGTTGATGATGCTACGAGCATCATGGTTCGGCCCGAGGCATTCACACATAGGTGGTCGGTGCGGAGTGGGCGCTGGGTCGGGCTACGGTGCAGCCGTAGCCTCCTGCCCCATGCCCAAGAACAGAAGTGGTGAGTAGATGGAGCGATTCGACTAGTGCGGCCCCAGTCCTCCAGTTGGGAAGGTGGCCTCAAGCCAATGTCTCAACACAGAGCTCTCTGCCTATTGAGCGGTGGCGGTCTCCACCAGCGCCTAGAGTTTCCGGTCGATTGTCTATTGCTGGAGGTCGGCACGCTCGGGGAGGCCACGCAGAAGCATCCCCACAGCAGCGATGTTGTGGCCAGCCTAAGCGAACTGATAGGGGTCATTCCCTCCATCTAGGATGTTATGCTAGACCTGACGGGCGTGACCTCGAGCGCCGCTCATCAGGTTATGCACACATGGTGTAGCATGCTGCGTCGAGCGCACTAGCGCATGTGGTGACTAGCTCTGCCGCCTTTGTCGTAACTCCTCACCATGCTCCTACGCACATGCTAGGGCCTTTGCACGGGGGTCTAGAGCGGTGTGGGTCTGTAGAGACTCTGCTACCACTAGTGGATGTCCTAGAGCATCTACCATAGCGCACTCCCAGGACAGAGGGTGGCTAGGTGCCATGATGTCGCCGATGCTAGAGCCATCTCTTTCGACCTCGTCATCGATGAGGTCATGAAAGGAGGTAGGAGCATAGCCCGCCATCCCCACGAACTCAAATGTGAGAAGGGGCAGTGTCAGCATCCTTCGGAGCCCCTGCATGCACGCATCCATGGGGGATGCAAAGCCATAGGGGAACCGATCGCACAACGGTCGTGGTGGGGACAATAGGGTCCCTCCGGAGCATCGGTGGAAGGTGTTAAATAGTGAGTAAAGAACAATATGTACATGACTCACCGTGGGGATTGAGCCTAGCATGGGCTCGAGGTGAAGCGCGAGTGTCTCGATGTTGGGGTCATCGAGTGGCCCGGGGCTGGTGGAGAGTGCTCCTCCTCCAGTGGATGTCGGGATGAGCGCTTCCTCATAGAGGCGGTGTATGCCGAGCTGGTCAGCGATGAAGTCTAGACTCCCTAAGAGGAAGGTCTAGAGTGGCACGAAGATGGGAGGAACCCACATCCCAATAGGTGGGAGCGTGGGAAACTCGAACAAGCTAAAGCGAATCGTATCACTCGAGCCCACCATGCCGAAGATGGTGGAAAGGTGAGCCATCCGATGACCAAAAGCATGAACGCACAATGTCTTCCCCACGGACGGCACCAACTGTCAGTGTGAAAAGTGACCAACAAGTAAATGTTTGTAGTTTTGCCATATGTTGTGATCGGATGTGGCCTAGCACGCAATGACACAGGATTTATATTGGTTCAAGCAACATGCCCTACATCCAGTTTTAGTCGGTTGGTGAATTTATTCCTGAGCCTAGGTGCTCGAAGTTTGCTGTGGGGTTACAAACAAGTTGGAATGAGAAGGGGGCATTAAAGGCCTGGTCAGACTCTGAACCAAATGGCTGAGAGTGACAGGTGCTCTACCATGCGCTAAGTATTGGAGTGTATGCTCTGTGTAGTTGTCGAGTTCTAGGGCTATTGAGCTATTCGAGTCCTCAAGTCATCTAGCCTTTTCTTTTTTCGAGAGAGAGAGAGTCTTTTAGGAGAGAGCTCATCCCCTTTTATAATTGAAGGGGATGGCCTTACAAGTCAGCGAAAGAGAGAGTGTATACATGTCCTACCTAGTCTTGGTGCCCACGCTGTCGGGTACGAGATGGTTATTGGCGCCCACAATATTGTTTATGTTTAGACGCATCTGGCAGGCTCTACCGTGTTCGCCGGATACGACAAACGTTGGCGCCTACAATACTATTTGTGCTCTGACGCGTCTGGAAGGTTGTATAGTGCTCATCCGGCATGGCCTGGTGGCACTATCCTATAGGTGCGTAGGGCATGGCAAGGTACGGTCCTTAGTATTGCAGTTGAATTGAGTGCCTTACCTTATTTGCTCTGCCTGATCCCCAAGCCCTCACCGAGTAGGAATCCCTGGTCAGTCATTCCCAGCGGTCCCGGCCGTGTTGGTCGAAAAAGAGCAGCAAGTAGAGGTATGGCATAGCCTTGGTTGAAGAAGGAGGTCGGAGCCAGACTGTGGTCCCACCTTGCCTAGGCCTTCTGGTCAGGGACCGGGTTGTTGTCCTGGCCTGTCATTATGTATCTAGGCTGGCCCAGGCGCGTGTTGTCGTTGTGCCGCCTACTGGGCCGGGTTTTGTAGGGAAGCAGGTCCATTGGGGACCTGGGTTTATGAACCCGATAGTTTATGTGAGCTCTACCTGGTATGCCACCTTAGTTGCTCAATTACGTTATACTTGTAAGGTGTTTGAGAACTTAGATAGAGGGGTGTAGTCTTGGCTAGATCGAATAGTTTTAATTCTACTTTTGTTTCATTTAGCCGGTGCAATTATTTTTAGAAAAGAATATTCACCCTCCCTCTAGTCCACCATCTCAACCTATCAGTGTGGGACAGCTTATAATCCTTATCGTTCCAAATGTAGCACCTCCGGATTAACCCTTTTATACAAAGCAAGGACGAAAGTGTAAGAGAGGTGTTATGCGTTTTAATGTGCCTAGCAAGGCCATATAAGCAGTTTTTAGACACGCGCGGGGTCTTACAGATTGTATGAATTTTCAACCTAAAATCATTATGGAGTAGAAACATGGCTACAAACTCATTTTTCTTATGGGTAATAAGAGGCATTTTATGGTGGTTTCTCTTACAAAAGTTAAGTGTTCAAGGTGCTACAACAATATCTTTGTGACGGATTTGAGCTCTTTCGGTTATTTTGTTGGAGGTGGCCTTCAACATATATGTTCTTACAAAACCTAACCATCACTTCATTTTCATGAAGGTGACCATCACAGAGTAGTGTTATGAAAGACTAAATGGCAGTTGACAGCCTCATAAATGCATTGTCCCTAGTGTGTGATTCATGAGGGTTATTGCTAGACACATGACACACTTTTTTGTGGTGGTATTCATATTTTTGTGAAAAAAATTAACCCTCATGAAATATCTATTTTAATTTTTGTTGGGAGAACTGATGGTACAACTAGGTTTGTACTATCAGTTCTTTATTAATTCATACCATTTGTGACCTCAAAAGCCAAAAGGATGGTATCATGATCTTTTGATATGATGTTATAGCCTCTTTTCAGTAGCAAAAGTTAACCCAATGAGAATGTTGTCTGCTCATTATATGTGTCTTGTTTCATGTTGTGAAGAAGTAACAAATGAACTAAGAACAAACAATGTTGATCCAATGCTCTAAACTGTACATTCCAGATGGGTCATAAAAAATGTTTCATCAGATAATATGAGTGTCAGGTTCATAAACCTGGGGTTCCTCATGGACCGACTTCGCAGCAAAGGCTCGGCCTAGCAGACAACATTGCGAATGATGGGCAAACTCCTGGGCCAGCCCAAATGCCTAAATGATAGGCAAGACGGGCGATCCAACCTCCGACCGAGAGGCCTCGCTAAAAGAGGAACAGTGCTTGCTTCCGACTTCGGCCCGCCTCTCCGACCGGAAGGCCTGGCCAAACACCATCTCCAAACTTCGACCCACATCTCCAACTAGGGATGCGCCGAACCCCTGCTTACAGCTCCTCTCCGACTGGAGCAATCAGAGCCAAATAGGACCAACCGACCATAGATGCGTGCTTGGTGAGGACCAGGAGATAGATGAAAAAAGTAAGGCAGGGCACTAAAGTCAAGCACAATACCGAGGACCGTACCCTATACACCTGTAGTATAGTACCAACAGGGCATGTCAGAAGGGTACCCTACAACCTTCCTGGCATGTCAGAACCCAAGTAGTGTTGTGGGCATCGACATTTGCCCTACAGTGTTGTGGGCACCATCAACTCCCATACCAGACAAACACGGTAAGGCTCCCCCACATGCCTTTGGATATCAATAGTGTTGTGGGCGCCGTCATCTACCATACATGGTGAATATGGTAAAACCTCCCACATGCGTCTGACAACAATAGTGTTACAGGCACCTACCATCATCTTGTACCCGATGGCGTGGGCAACAAGACTTAGTAGCATGCATACTCTCTCTCTCTCGCTTGTAAGGCCATCCCCTTCATCTATAAAAGGGGATGCGCTCTCTCCCAATAGAGAGATCCCTCAGTTCACTTACATTTCATTCACCCTCTATAGCTTTAGACACTCTAAAGCTACACAAAGCACACGCTCGAACACTTAGCACATAGTAGAGCTCCCATCACTCTCGGCCCTTCAGACTGAGTGCGACCGGACCTCTTACACCCCCCATCTTTCTCCCTTCCGTTTGTAACCCCACAGCAAACTTCGAGCACCTAGGCTCAAGAATAAAGTCACCGACCGACTCAAACTGGACGTAGGGCACGTTGCCTGAACCAGTATAAACCCTGTGTCATTGAGTGCTAGGCCACATCCGATCACAATATATGGAAAAACAATAAATATTTACGTATTGGTCACTTTCTGCACCGACAGTTGGCGCCTGCCATGGGGAAGACGTCGTACGTTCACACTTTTGGTCATCGGATGGCCCATTTTTCTGCCACCTTTGCCATGGCGGGCTCAAGTGATTTGACTCACTTCAGCTCGTTGGAGTTTCTTGCACTCCCACCTATTGGGACGTGGGTTCCACCTATCTTCGAGCTATCCCAGGTCTTCCTCTTCGAAAGCCTAGACTTTGTCATCGACCGGCTCGACGTACTACACCTCCGCAAGGAGGCACTTGTTCCAGCACCCGTCGGAGGGGCACCCCCCATCGGCTCCGGGACACACTACGACTTCAATGATGAGGCATTTGCGCTTTATTCTGAGCAAACGCTCTACAGATGTACATGTTGTTATTTACTCGCTATTTACTATGTTCCGATGATTATCCAGAGGGATCGCATTGTCTGCACTGCAACCACCGTATGATCGGTTCCCCTATGGCCTCGTGTTCCTGGCGGACACGTATGCTCAAGGGCTCCGAAGGACACCGGCGCTGCCCCCTCTCACATCCGAATTGTGGGAATGGCGAGCAATGCTCCCACCACTTTCCATGAGCTCCTAGATGACGAGGTTCTTTGCAATAAATGAGTCCTATGGTTAGCCCAATTAACCCCTTATGCCTAGAAAAGTGTTTCTATTGATCTATTGCACAAAAGTTTAGCAACCTATGTTCCAATCCTACTTTAGCATGACAATTCTAGGAATGTAAATGACAAGAATTGAATTGCTCAAAGTAAAGAGAGAAGGAGGAACATGGCGATATTTTGCCGAGGTATCGGAGAGTCGCCACTCCCCACTAGTCCTCGTTGGAGCACCCGCGCAAGAGTGTAGCTCCACCTTGATCCGCGCAAGGATCAAGTGCTCTCTACGGGTTGATTCTTCAACACTCCCTCATGGTGAATCACCCACAGCCGCTCACAACTTGAGTTGGGTCATCCACAAGCTCCGCTAGATGATCACCAAGCTCTCAATCACCACCAAGCCATCTAGGTGATGGTGATCACCAAGAGTAACAAGCATGAATTCTCACTTGACCAAAACAAGCCTAATGAGAAGGGTGGATGCACACTTCGCTACTCTTGCTTTCACAAATGAGGGCACTCTTTGGGATTCTCAAATCTCAATCACCTCACTAGGACCTTGCTCTTCTTGGCACTCTCAAAGGTGTTTCTCAGCTGTTGGAATGAGCAAAAGTACCCCCTCACATGAATGGAGGAAGTATTTATAACCTTGGTTGAAAAACGAACCGTTATGTGCCTCTATGGGGTGACCGGACGCTCTGATCATGTTGACCGGACGCTTCGATCAGTTGTCCCCAAACTCCAGTGTTTAATTTGTGATCGGACGCTGGACAGCATCCGGTCAGCACATACCGGACGTGTCCAGTCATGATTTTCCCTCTCTAAAACCTTACTGGAGTCGATCGGACGCTGGGACCCAGCATCCGGTCACTTCACCTCTCAGTGTTTGATCGCACCAGACAATTTCACCTTGATCAAATGAATTGACCGAACTCTGCACCAGCGTCCAGTCACTCCGGAACCAGCGTCTGGTCAGCATTAGACCCTCCGTTCACTTCCAACTCTCGATCATACGTGAATGAAGTTTGCTCCAAAGGATCTAAGGGCTTTTAGGAGCTACCTAGTTCTAGATTTAACAAGTGTGCACCACACCTAACCCACAAGACTCACCTAGGACAAGCTACCCATCCATACCCCCCTTAATAGTATGGCCAAAGGAAAAACAAAGTCCTAGACTACTCTAAGTGTCTCCTCAACACCAAACGACCCTTAGAACTAGTCCATCCTTAACCTTGTTGTCCATCCCTTGAAAACCGAAACGATTTCCATCGTATGGGCATGACCATCATGGTATCCCAATCGATCTCCATTACCGTGACCTAACTTGATTGCCTCTACAAAACACACGTTAGTCATAGTAATCACATATTATCATTAATCACCGAAACCTAACTAGGGACCTAGATGCTTTCAATCTCCCCCTTTTTGGTGATTGATGACAATACCACCTCGAGTATGTGAAAGAGATGAGGTTTTTAACATGCTTGATTCATATAAGCTTTTGACAATAAGAACAATAGTGTTAGGCAAGCTTATATGACCCAAGCCAACATGTTGTACTAAAAAGATATGTAATAAGCAAGAGTACAAGTAATAAAGCTCATTTGCATTGGAGAAAAATGAGGAAGCAAAGCAAATGAGCATAACACAAGTGATATGACATATAAAAGATTCAAAGTAGAGAGCACACATGTCAAATATCATAATCACATAGATATCACTATCACATAAATATAGTTTGATGCATAAAAGTAAACACACGAATGCATAATAGTGTATCACACATAAAAACCAAATATAATAGATAAACAATGCTCCCCCTAAGTCGTTCCCCTAAGTCTAACACACTTGATCCCTCTCCCCCTTTGGCGTCAAACACCAAAACCTAAGGGTCGGTCGGCGGGGCTACAGTGGATGAGTCAGGTGCTGAGGTGCGAGGAGCGAGATGGAACTATGTGCCATCATCATCTGATCCTGAGCTCTGAGCTGTCTAACCCTCTGTAGCTAGAAGTGATGCTAAAGCGGTCTAGGTCAGATCTATAACTGGCACTGCCTGCTCTGATGATGCAGCTAATGAAGGGAGCGTCTCTATAGTCCCAGTAATAGGTGCAATGGTGGAAGGACCTAGGACATGAAGATATGGTGGAGTAGGCTACCCTATCAACTCACTGAAGGAAGCACCAAGGCTCCTAGAAACTATGGTATCTAGCGCCAACAGTGAGGAAGTCTGAGCTGGTGTGAACCCCGTCTAAAGAGGTGTGAACTGTGGGGCTAGCACTGGCGAAGCAAACCACTAGGACACCTGCTCTATAGGAGAAGAAAACTGTGCTGGTGGCTATCCCTGACTTTGAAGCCCACTGGTTGTACAACTAGAGTCATAGAAGTGGTGGTAGGCTGACCAAGCTAGGGTGAAGGTTGTGGCGGTGGAGCCCCAATAGCTGTCACTACATGCTACATAAACCCAAGTAGCTGCTGATGCATGGCCTACTGCTGCTGCTGCTGGATCGCCTACTACTGTCGCTGGAACTCATCCTGCCGAGTCTAAAACTATGCAAACATAACAGCTGTCTCCTGAGCCTAGCGAGCCTGATCTTGCCTCATCTGCTCAAGTATGGCAAGTAGAGCGAGGTCTGTTTGTGGTGTGGGTGGAGCTAAACTAGAGCTACCGGCCACATGGTCATGTCGTTGTGAAGGCATCTGATGGATATTGTGGTAGTCATCATCTGAGCTATCACTAGGGTCGCTCTCGACCATCCCCTCTAGCTGAGCATCTAATTGCTCCTCCTCTATAGCTGCTATGCCCCTGATGGTCTCATCCTGCTAGGCTGCAGTCTTTGGCATCTCTAGACGATGGCGCGGCTGGCTGGGTGTCCTCACTGCACTATGGTGGATCATCTGAGTCATGTTGTTTGCAGGGAACTCTATAGTAGCATCACTATACTCTGCCAGCATCTCAGGTGGCCTCACAGTAACTACCTTATAGATCAAGAATGTAATCTAGTGAGCATATGGCAGTTGCCTATGACCCTAGAACCCCTCTGCAATAGTATCCTCCATCTCTAATAGAAGGAGATCCCAAATGTCAAACACAGTCTGCTGCATCAGAGAGTTTAGTAGCCATAGCTATATGCGAGTAGTCAAGCCCTCGCAATACCCCATCCTCAGAAGTAGTGTCCTCCTCATAATATCATCAAGCACTCTAGCAGTAGGAGTGAGATCACTGGGTGTCCTGCTCAACCCCTCGCCGAAAGGCTCTATGAAGCAATGACAGACTAGATCTTTAGGGGGCACAAGACCACCGTGAGGGTGTCTTGGAGGCGCTGTCTATCCATAGCAAACCTCATGAAGCCAGATGGGCTACACCTGAAGCCTGAGTATCTCTCTGACCCTAGAGCTCATCAGCCTAGAATCTCTGCCTCTGAAAGCAAAGTGAATGAATCTGTGATGTAGGTCAATCCAAAGTGTAGCATAGAACTCACGGACCCAAGATGGAACATATAAGCCTATCCGTCCAAGTGAATCTATCAGCCTTGGCAGGTAAGATAGGTAAGGGCGCTCTCCAACTGCTGCTACAATGGACTCAATGTTGCACACCCTCTGAGATCTAAATATAGCCCCACTAGTAAGATATGCATTATAAAAATCTTCCTGCAGTGGTGCATAGAAGCCCTCTGAAGCTCGGTCATCTCTCCTCGACGGGAACCACTACTCAAAGTCCACAAATCTGAGCTGCTACACCTGTTTGGCCGTGGTGGCCCTCAAATCCAAGTGAGTCACTAGAGGCAGACCCTATGGTCTAGGCGGTGGACGAGAACCCCTTCGCTGTGTCTTTGACCTTGGTGTGACTAGAGCATGGGTACGACCAGAGCAGCAAAGCTATGGCTGAGGTGCCTGCTCTCCCTCCTAAGTCTGCTCTACTAACTATGGCTGCTACTGTGACTCCCCCTGAGGCTGACTCATCAATAGCCACACGCCATCCTCCAACCATGATAGTCCTAGCTAGACCACCATGATGGCACTCAACCTGCTCAAGTGCAGCCCTCGTAGATGGAGAAAGCTAATCTACAATAATAACACCACTCCTAGCACCTCCTCTCTCTACATGCTCTATGGCCTTTGTAATTGTGGCTACTCTCGCTGTATCTGCATCTGGGTACTTGCGCTTCCTCGTTGCTAGCTTCTTCATAGCCTTGCCTTTGTATCTGCAGGCTGGCGAGGCGGGGGCCTCGGATCCTCATCACCAAGACCTCCTCCGACATTCTTGACACGAGCCATCTACTGGATCTAAAAAGAATAACTGCCGCTGACAAAGATCAACTACCAACTATCACTTCTGAGGTGTGGCCTCGATCCGTACTCATGAGCTTGGCCCCGAGTTAACTGACAACTGCCAATGGGACCACAACGGCACCGACTCGCTGCACAATAGAATAGATAGGATATACAAATAAATACAATATATCTAGAGATATGAAACCCTAAGAAAGCAAGCAATAGATACAAAATTGGAAACGAGGGCTTGCTACCTTATGAACCGGTGAGTCGATGAGAAGAGGAATGAATTGAGGAACCACCGGATTGGCAATGCAAGGCAGGGGTTCAGATGAGGCAATGTTGCACTGGATCGGGCATGGATTAGCGGCTAGGGTTCTAGCAGGGCTCTAGATGCAGCCCTGAAGCAGGGCAGGGGCACGGTAGTCTAGGGCATGGCGTGGGTGGTGATGCTGGAGCACGGCGGCGCGGCATGGACGGTGTGGGCGTGGTGGCGTAGGTAGGGCGCAGAGTGGATGGCGTGAGCACGGTGGCGGGGGTAGGGCATGGCGGCATGTGGCTATGTAGCACGGCAGCTTCGCTGAAGTAGGGCAGTGCGGCGAGCGGCGGCGGCGTACGGGTGCTAGAGCAGGACGGCGTGGGTAGGAGCAATGCGGGGTTAGGTCATGGCGTGTACGGCGGTTATATGGTGGTCCACACATGATGGAAAAGGAAACGGAGAAAAGAATCTAGAAACCACATGTTATCTACTGACCGGACGCTCCGGTGGCAACGACCGGATGCTGCCACCCAGCGTCCGATCGATTCCAGAGAGGTTCAAAACCCCTGGAATCATGACCGGAGGGTCCGGTGAACCCCAACCGGATGCAGCTAGAGTCTGGTGCAACCTGTCTCCTTTGTCTTCGATCGACCAGACATAGTAATGCTATCTGACCGAACGTTGAATAGCAGAGTCCGGTCACTCCATCGTAGCAGGTTCACCTCCTATGAACTGACCGGACGCTGGACTTTAGAGTCTAGTGCAGCGTTTGGTCACTCTTTTTCTAGCAAATCTTCAAAGTCCTTCGTGCTGCCTATTCCCAATCAAGTCCCAACTTCAATAAGATCCAAATAAACACCAATTGGGACTGATGTGAGTGACCTCTCTCAAACCCTCAAAATTTTCAAAAATATTTTGCCTTAGGCTATAATTCTTTTTAAGAAAATAGGCAATAAGAGGGCAATTGAAGATAAATGACAAAGCAACATTCATGCATATGCAATGAAATACTTGAAAGTAAATTTAGTTGCTTGTCAAGTTTGATCCAAGGTTAAGCTTCTTCACACGCTTTACGGCGGTTATCTTAACCATGTTAGACAAACCCTATATGCATTACCAAAGATTAAACATGTTGTATATTACAATGCAATGCAAGGGACAACATAAACTCATTTTTTAGTGAAGTTACTAAAATCAAGAACATTGAGCTCATTCCGCAATCGACAAACAGTTGCCTCATCTAGCAGTTTAGTGAAGATATCTGCCAATTGATCCTTGGTCCTTACACCTTCTAATGAAATATCATTCTTCACAACATGATCTCTAAGAAAGTGATGGCGGATATCTATGTGCTTGGTGCAAGAGTGTTGAACCGGATTATTTGCAAGTTTTACCATGCTTTCATTGTCGCACAAAAGAGGTACCTTTTCTAGAACTACACCATAGTCTAGCAAAGTTTGTTTCATATAAAGAATTTGTGCACAACAAGCACCCGAGGCAATGTATTCCGCCTCGGCGGTGGACAAAGCCACACTATTTTGTTTCTTGGAGGACCAAGACACAAGTGATCTACCAAGCAAATGGCACCCTCCGGATGTGCTTTTTCTATCCACTTTGCAACCGGCATAATCCGAATCGGAATAGCCAACTAATTCAAATATAGCTCCTTTGGGATACCAAAGGCCAATGCTTGGTGTGTGCCTAAGATACCTAAGGATTCTTTTAACGGCAATCAAATGAGTTTCCTTAGGATTAGCTTGAAATCTAGCACACATACACACACTAAACATGATGTCGGGCCTAGATGTGGTTAAATATAACAAGCTACCAATCATAGAGCGGTAGAGAGTTTGATCAACCGTGTTACCTCCCTCATCTAGGTCGAGATGTCATTAGTTGGCATTGGTGTCTTGATTGGCTTACATTCATCTATCTTGAATCTTTTGAGAAGATCATTAGTATACTTTCTCTTGAGAGATGAAAATCCCTTCTCTCATTTGCTTGACTTGAAAACCAAGAAAGAATGTAAGCTCTCCAATCATTGACATCTCGAACTCCTTTCGACATCAATTCACCAAACTCTTTGCAAGAATCTTCATTTGATGATCCAAAGATGATATCATCAACATACACTTGACAAATGAAGATATGTCCTATCAAGCTTCTTGGTGAATAGTGTGGTGTCGACCTTCCCAATGGTGAAGCCCTTCTCAATGAGGAAGTCCCAAAGGCGCTCATACCAAGCTCTTGGGGCTTGCTTAAGCCCATATAATGCCTTGGACAACCTATAAACATGATTAGGATATCTAGGGTCTTCAAACCCGGAGGTTGATCAACATAGACTAGTTCATTAATAAAGCCATTTAAAATGCACTTTTCACATCCATTTGATATAGTTTCATTCCATGATGTGATGCATATACAAGGAGGATACGAATGGCTTCTAGTCTTACAACCGGTGCAAAGGTCTCTCCAAAATCCAAACCTTCAACTTGAGAGAATCCCTTTACAACTAGTCTTGCCTTGTTCCTCACAACAATGCCTTGATCATCTTGCTTGTTGAGGAACACCCACTTTGTTCCAATGACTCTTGCACCTTTTGGTCGCTCTTCAAGAGTCCAAACTTCATTGCGGGTGAAGTTGCTCAACTCTTCATGCATGGCATTTATCCAATCCGCATCTTGAAGAGCATTCTTCTACCTTAGTAGGCTCAAAGAAGAGACAAAAGAGTGATGTTCAATAAATGAAGCAAGCTTTTGAGAATGAGTCATTACTCCCTTTGATGGACTCCCTATAATGAGATCTTGTGGATGAGCTTGTAGAAGAGGTGAATTTCTTCTATCAACCACTTGAGGGAGAGATTGTAGAGCATCAACATCTTGTGCTTGTGTCACCATTTGCTCATGGGAGACATGAGTGTCTTCATTTTCTACTCTCCCATCTTTATCACCATCTTGTGGCACACTTTGATGAAGAAGGTGGATCAATCACTTGTACATCATCTTCATCATCTTTAGGCTTGATGTCTCCAACATGGAATGTTCTTCATAGCCTCCCTCAATGGTTCATCACCTACATCATCAAGATTCTCATGTGCTCCTTGGGAGCCTGTTAGATTCATCAAATTCCACATCATATGTTTCTTCAACCAAGCCGATGGCATGATTAAATACTCTATATGCTTTGGACTTTGATGAGTAACCAATAAGAAAACCAATATCACAACTGCCTTTGGAACTTCCCTAGGTGTTGCCGCTTCTTGTAGATGTAGCATTTGCAACCAAACACCCTAAAGAAGGAGACTGTCTGGCTTCTTCCCATTGAGCAACTCATAAGGTGTCTTGCCAAGAAACTTTTGAAGGAATAGGCCGGTTGGATGCATAGCATGCGGTGTTGATAGCTTCCGCCCATAGAGCTTCGGGAGTGTTGTACTCATCAAGCATTGTTCTTGCAAGAGTGATCAATGTCCGATTCTTCCTCTCAACTACACCATTTTAGTTGAGGAGTATATGTTGCGGAGACCTCATGCTTGATCCCAACTTCATCACAATAGGCTTCTATGTTTGTGTTGTCAAATTCTTTGCCAGTTGTCACTTCTAATCTTCTTGAGCTTCACTTCAAATTCATTTTGTGCTCTCTTGGCAAACTTCTTGAAGCATGATGCAACTTTGGATTTGTCATGAAGGAAGAATACCCATGTGTATCTTGAATAGTCATCAACAATCACAAGACAATAAAGATTTCCTCCCAAACTCTTGTATGTTGTTGGTCCAAATAAGTCCATGTGAAGGAGTTCTAGTACTCTTGTGGTTGACATGAAAGCTTTTGTTGGATGAGTATTTGCAACTTGCTTGCCGGCTTGACATGCACTACAAAGCTTGTCCTTCTCAAACTTCACATCCTTCAACCCTCTCACCAAATCATTCTTCATTAGCTTCTTGAGTGAGCTCATCCCAACATGAGCAAGTCTTCTATGCCATAGCCACCCAAGTGTTGTTTTGGTGAATAGGCAAGTCTTCAAATTAGCATCTTCGGAGGTGAAGTCCACTAGATATAGGTTGTTGTATCTAAATCCTTTGAATATCACTTGATCATCATCCTTCTTAGATACAACAACTTCCTTCTCGGTAAACAAGCATTGGAAGCCAAGATCACACAATTGTCCAATGGATAGCAAGTTGAAGCTCAATGAAGCAACATATAGCACATTTGAGATAGAATGATCATTTGATATTGCCACTTTGCCCAATCCTTTAACCTTGCCCTTTGAATTATCTCCAAATGTGATTCTTTCTTGTCCATCTACTTCTTCATCTAGTGAGGTGAACATACTGAGGATCACCAGGTCATATGTTGTGTGCAACCACTATCAATAACCTAATGACTTCCACCGGTCTTGTAGTTCACCTACACACAAGAGATCAAGCTTTAGGAACCCAAACTTGTTGAGGGCCCTTCACCTTCTCAACAAGTGACTTTGCTACCCAAATTTTCTTAGGCCTATTCTTGTTGGGAGGTCCTAAGAACATGACTTTCATCTTTCCACTAGAATTCTTTCTAAGCATAGTAATGAGCATTGAAGGCAAAAGGTCTAGCATGCTTGGGCAAGGGTTGTGGTGGTGGAGTTTGGCACTCATGAGCAAAGTGTCCTTCTTGTCCACACTCAAAACATCTCTTTGGCTTTGGCTTTGACTTGTGTTGTTGTTGAGCTTGAGCCTTCTTCTCTTGGTTTGCCAAGTACCCAATGCCACTTCTATCCATCTTGATGATGGTGTTCATTAGTAGCTCACTTTGAAGATGCTTGCCTCTTGTGAACTTGCTCAATCCAATCTTGAGATGCTCTTTCTCCAATTTGAGCTTCTTGTTCTCTTCCTTGAGTGCATCATTATTTTTCTCTTCCTTGAGCTTCTTGTTCTCTTCTTTTAACTTCTCATTCTCAAGAATCAAATCACCATCATGATCAAGAGTTTCTAGCACTATGTGCTTGGTGGATTTTGAGCTCTTCAAGATCTTTCTTTAGCTTTTCATTGTCATTCTTGAGCTTGACAAACTCATCATAATCTTCGGTCTCAACCACTTGCTTGCCCTTGCTACTAGAACTTTGCTCAATGCTCTCAATGATCAAATCATCACATGATGTAGCTATATCAATCTTAACAACATTGTTAGTAGCATCATGTGGCTCATTGGATAAATATTCTTGAGCAATGACAAGATTATCATGATTAATCTTAAGAGTAGTATATTCTTCTTTTAGCATGTTGTGGCTAGTGATGAGCTCATTGTGTATCCTCTCAAGTTTATCATGTTTATCTTTAAGCTCTTTCTTAGAAGATTTGAGCTCCTTGAGTTTGGATGATATAGCATCATTTGCCTCTCTAAGCTCAACACTAGCCTTTTTGCTACATCACATTTAGCTAAAAGAGAATCATTCTTAGCTTCTAGTTTTTCATTCTTAGCTCTACTCTTTCTAATGATCTTAGTGTATTGATTTAGCAATTTAACAAGATCATCATAAGAAGGTGATTCATATTCATCATCATCACTATCGCTATCATCATTGCTAGCATGTTCATCACCACTACTATCATCATTTGATACCTTGCTGATCACCCTTGGCCATAAGGCATAGGTGTGTAGAGGATGATGGCTGGTGGTGGCGGTGAAGATGATGAAGAGTCAATAACAATGGCGGCCACCTTCTCGTTGTCACTATCATCATCGGATGAGCCACTAGATGAATCAATGTCCGTGAGCCAATCACCGATGATGTATGCCTTTCCACTTTTCTTCTTCTTGTGGAAGTCCTTTTCTTGCCATCTCTCTTCTTGTATGGCTTGTTTTTCTTCTTCTCATCTTCTTCTTCATTGCTTGAGTCATCTTTCTTGCCCTTGTACTTGTTCTTGAACTTGTCTTTCTTGGGCTTGGTGCATTGGTGTGCTAGATGACCAAGTTCTCCACAATTGTAGCAATCCATCTCAGAGATTGGCTTCCTTCTAGAGCTAGTGAAGAACTTCTTCTTCTTGCCATCAAACTTGATGCCACTCTTGTTGAGCTTCTTTAGCATCTTGGTGGTTCTTCTCACCATGAGAGCAAGACTTGCATCATCAATTTCATCATCACTTGAGCTCTCATACTCAAGCCTTGCTTTGCCCTTCTCTTGGCTAGCTTTGAATGCTAAGTCTTTTTCTTTCTTCTTAGTAGAGGATGAGCCATCTTGTGGTGTGATGTGCATGTACATCTCATGAGCATTGATCTTTCCCAAGATTTGTGTTGGTGTAGCGGTGGAAAGATCACCTTGATGAAGCATGGTCACAATATGCCCATATTTATCAATGGGGAGGACACTCAAGATTTTTCTTACAACATCAGATGGTTGCATTTGAGTGAGTCCAAGCCCATTGACTTCCTCTACAAGAACATTCAAACGTGAGTACATCTCATTAGCACATTCTTTAGGAAGCATCTCAAAAGAGTTAAGCTTTTTCATGACAAGATGATAGCGTTCCTCACAGCTCACTCTTTGTTCCCTTATGGAGCGCACAAACGTCCAATCATAGTGCATGGGCATCCTTGTGGTTCCTCACCCGGTTAAACACATCTTTGCAAAGGCCTCTAAAGATGGTGTTTCGAGCCTTTGCATTCCATTTCTTGTAATTCACCTCATCACCTTGTAGGTGTGTAGCATCCCGAGGTTTTGGGAAGCCTTGTGAGGCGGCTCTAAGTATTCCAACATCTAGAGCTTCTAAATATGCCTCCATGCAGATTTTCTAATATGGAAAATCATCCCCCTCAAAGATAGGACGAGGTCCATCCCCGTGAGACATCTTTCTCTAGGCGATTAAGCCTAAATACGCTGAGCACGAGGCTCCGATACCAATTGAAAGGATCAAGATGCCCAAGAGGGGGGGGTGAATTGGGCTAATTCTAAATTTCTTTGCAATAATTAAGTCCTACGGTTAGCCCAATTAACCCCTTGTGCCTAGAAAGTGTTTCTATTGATCTATCGCACAAAAGTTTAGCAACCTATGTTCCAATCCTACTCTAGCATGGCAATTCTATGAATGTAAAGACAAGAATTGAATTGCTCAAAGTAAATGCTCAAAGTAAGAGAGAGGAGGAACGCGGCGATGTTTTGCCTGAGGTATCGGAGAGTCGCCACTCCCCACTAGTCCTCGTTGGAGCACCCGCGCAAGGGTGTAGCTCCCCCTTGATCCACGCAAGGATCAAGTGCTCTCTACTGGGTTGATTCTTCGACACTCCATCATGGTGAATCACCCACAACCGCTCACAACTTGAGTTGGGTCATCCACAAGCTCCACCGGATGATCACCAAGCTCCCAATCACCACCAAGCCGTCTAGGTGATGGCGATCACCAAGAGTAACAAGCACGAACTCTCACTTGACCACGACAAGCCTAATGAGAAGGGTGGATGCACACTTTGCTACTCTTGCTTTCACTAATGAGGGCTCTCTTTGGGATTCTCAAATCTCAATCACCTCACTAGGACGTTGATCTTCTTGGCACTTTCAAAGGTGTTTCTCAGCTATTGGAATGAGCAAAAGTACCCCCTCACACGAATGGAGGAAGTATTTATAACCTTGGTTGAAAAACAAACTGTTATGTGCCTCTACGGGGTGAACAGATGCTCTGGTCATGTTGATCGGATGCTCTGGTCAGTTGTCCCCGAACTCCAGTGTTTAAGTTGTGATCGAACGCTGGACAATGTCTGGTCAGCACTGACCAGACGCGTCTGGTCATGATTTCCCCTCTTTGGAACCTTACTGGAGTCGACCAGACGAAGGGACCCAGCGTTCAGTCACTTCACCTTCTCAGCATCTGGTCGCACCAGACGATTTCACCTTGATCAAATGAACTGATCGAACTCTGTGCTAGCGTCCGATCACTCCGGAACCAGTGTCCGGTCAGCATTAGACCCTCCATTCACTTCCAACTCTCGATCATACATGAATGAAGTTTGCTCCAAAGGATCTAAGGGCTTTTAGGAGCTACCTAGTGCTAGATTTAACAAGTGTGCACCACACCTAACCCACTAGACTCACCTAGGTCAAGCTACCCATCCATACCCCCCTTAATAGTATGGCCAAAGGAAAAACGAAGTCCTAGACTACTCTAAGTGTCTCCTCAACACCAAACAACACTTAGAACTAGTCCATCCTTAACCTTGTCGTCCATCCTTTGAAACCCAAAATGATTTCCATCATAGGGGCATGACCATCATGATAGCCCAATCGATCTCCATTACCATGACCTAACTTAATTGCCTCTGCAAAAAACACACGTTAGTCACAGTAATCACATATTGTCATTAATCACCAAAACCAAACTAGGGGCCTAGATGCTTTCACTGGCGTATCCGGAGAGCGCCGTTCCCACAGCACTTCCGACCGCCCACCAACATCGCCAAGTACACCGGGGAGACGAACCCCGGTATTTGGCTCGAAGATTTCTGGCTTGTCTACCGAGCTGGAGGGGTGGATGATAACCATTTCATCATTCAATATCTCCTCATCTACATGGGGGAACATGTTTAGGCATGGCTTGAATTCCTCCCGCACGACAGCATCTGCGACTGGGTGGACCTCAAGAGGATCTTTGTCAAAAATTTCTAGGCGACGTTGGTCACTGTAGCTGATCACGTGGGCAAGCAGCCCTAGCAGGGCCTGCCTGACCACTTCAACAAGCTCATGGATAGCCCATGCGCCAACCACGCCTACCTCGTCAAACACCTCTACAAGGACTGTGAGTTCCTCAAACGTTTTCTACGATAGGCCGGTGGGCCAAAAGAAGGAGACAACAAAGAGGCGACAGCCAAGAAAGGAGGCGCGGTGGGCAAGGACGGGGACAACTTCCCTAACCCCGAGGAATGCATCATGATCTTCGAGGGATCCAATGCCATCTGCTCCAAGCGCCAACACAAGGTACGCTACCGAGAGGCATGCATCGCCGAGACAACAGTCCCCTCCTTCCTTAGCTGGCCGGAATCTCTGATCACCTTCAATCAGAGGGACCATCCCTCCCACATCACCAGACCGAGATGCTACCCGCTCATTGTTGACCCCATCATCCACAAGAAGCGCCTCACCAAGGTGCCAATGGACGGAGGTAGCGGCCTCAACATCCTCTACGTCGACACCGTCGACGCCATGTGCATCCCTCGGTCAGAACTTCGCCCAGCGGGCTCTTCCTTCCATGGTGTGATCCCAGGAGCGTAGGCATACCCTCTTTGGTAGATCGGCCTACCCATCACATTTGGCAACCGAGCCAACTTCCTCTCGGAGGTCCTCACCTTCGAAGTGGTGGACTTCCTAGGGTCCTACCACACCATCTTGGGGTGGCCATGCTACGCCAAATTCATGGTGATCCCCAACTACACCTACCTCAAGCTGAAGATGCCAGGACTGAACGGTGTCATCACCGTGGGCAACACCTTCTCGCACACCTTCACGTGCGATCGCGAGCATTTCAAGCACACCACCGCGGTCATCAACTCATCCGAGCTCCCATAGCTCGAGGAGTCATCGACCCCAGTAGTCCCGAACTACAACAAACCAACCTCCTTAATGGCCTTCCACCCACTCAAGGAAACCAAGGCAGTGGGGATCGACCCCACTGACCCAACCAAGACACTACAGATTAGGACCTAGCTCCCAACCAAATAGGAATGCGAGCTCATTGACTTCCTGCATGCCAATCATGACGTCTTCGCATGGAAGCCATCTGACATGTCAGGCATACCATAGGATGTCACCAAGCATGCACTGCGCCTCATCCCAGGCTCAAAGCCTACTAAGCAACAGCTGTGTCACTTTGACGACGAGAGGCATAGGGCCTTAGGTGAAGAAATCACCAAACTCCTGGTAGCCAGATTCATCAGAGAGGTTTTCCACTCCGATTGGCTTGCCAATCCTGTTCTTGTTAAAAAGAAGACTAGGAAATGGAGAATGTGCGTTGATTATACTGGCCTCAACAAAGTGTGTTCGAAGGATCACTTTCCTTTGCCACGCATAGACCAGATAGTCGACTCCACCTTGGGATGTGAGATCCTCTCCTTTCTGGATGCCTACTCAGGCTATCACTAGGTTGCGATGAAGGAGTCTGATCAACTCGCAACCTCGTTCATCACCCCGTATGGTTCATATTGTTATGTAACCATGCCTTTCAGTCTGAAGAACGCTGGCACCACCTACCAAAGGTGCATGCAGCAATGCTTCACCGACCAAATCGACCTGCTCGATCAACCTGATCAAACCGAGAGGCCAAAACCAACAATCGTCATCTATGTTAATGACATAGTGGTCATAACGGCTCAAGCTTGCGACCTGATTGCAAATTTGGCCGCAACATTTGTGAACCTCCGAAGGTTCAACATCAGATTGAATCTCGAGAAATGTGTTTTTGGGGTTCCAAAGGGGAAGCTGCTTGGATACATTGTGTCCGAGTGCGGCATCGAGGCCAACCCCAAAAAGATCATGGCCATCTCCAACATGGGCCCTATACGCAATGTCAAGGGCATACAAAGGCTCACTAGCTGTCTGGCTATCCTGAGCCGATTCATCTCCTGGCTCGACGAATGAGGGATGCCACTCTACAACCTCCTCAAAAAGATGGACGCCTTCATCTGGACTGAGGAAGCTCAGTAGGCTCTAGAGAGACTCAAAGCGTCACTGACGTCGGCCCCGATCCTCGTCGCTCCCGAACGGGGAGAACCCCACCTCCTCTATGTCATAGCAAGCAACAATGTGGTGAGCACCGCCCTAGTCATCGAAAGGGAGAAGTCAGGACACCACCTTAAGGTCTAGCGACCCACATACTTTGTTGCGAAGGTACTCACCGACCCCAAGGTCTGGTACACCCAGGTGTAGAAACTCCTATACACCGTGCTGATGGCGACCTAGAAGCTCCTGCACTACTTCACTGACCACGAAGTCATGGTCGTCACTTCATACCTGCTCGAGGACATCGTCAGCAACCACGATGCCGTAGGACAGATCTCCAAGTCGGCACTCAAACTCATGGGCCACAACATCAGGTATATCCCCCGTACCGCTATTAAATCTCAGGCTCTCATGGATTTTTTTCACCGAATGGATAGAGGTCTAGCTATCGACCCTAGACGTCACCCATGAGTACTAGACAATGTACTTCGACGGGTCTATAATGGTGCTCGGCTTGGGGGCTGGAGTGGTTCTGATCTCCCTGAATAGGAGTAGGCTCCGCTACGCCATTCGCCTCTGTTTCTCGACCTCAAACAATGCCATGGAATACGAGGCCCCCATCAACAGGCTACACATCACCATCGAGCTCGCCGCTATGTGACTCTACATCCACGGCGACTCAGAGTTGGTCGTTGACCAAGTCATGAAGGAGTCCTCCTGCAAAACCCCCCTCATGGGAGCATACTACCAGGAGGTGCGTAAGCTCAAGGACAAATTCTAAGGGATCGAGCTGCATCATGTCCCTCGAAAGGACAACAATGCCGCTGATTTTCTCGCAAAATTGGCCGCCAGGAGGGATCCGTCTCCAAGCGGGATCTTCATCAACGATCTCCATGAGCCGTCCATCTGTATCCTGGAAGGTCTAAGCCAGACACACCCCAACGCCAACCCGGCGCCCAAGGGCTCCAACCCCGTCGCCAAGCCGGTGCTCGGGGGCTCTGACCCTAGAGCCTCCATGATGACATCACCCGCCGATGTCACCGTGTTGGCACTCGATGAAACCGACTAGCAAGCACCGCTACTCGCCTACCTCCTCGAGGAGGTTCTCCCACCCAAAAGGATTAAAGCCCGACAGATCACTCGATGTGCTAAGACCTTCGTCGCGCTCAGTGATGAACTCTACAAACGGAGTCCATCGGGGGTGCTCATGAAGTGCATCCCTACCAACCAAGGGAAGCAGCTCCACCTCGAGGTCCATGCTGGGATCTACGGACATCACGTGGCCCCAAGGTCACTAGTCAGAAAAGCCTTTCGCCAAGGTTTTTACTGGTCCACCGCACTATGAGATGTAGAGGAGGTCGCCCACAGGTGTGAGGGATGCCAATTCTATGCTTGACAAACTCATTTGTCGGCATAAGAGCTTCAAACCATCCCCATCACCTGGCCATTCATGGTCTGGGGCCTCGACATGGTAGGACCCCTCAAAAAGGGCCCAGGTGGCTTCACTCACCTGCTCATAGCAGTCGACAAGTTCACCAAGTGGATAGAAGCCAAGCCCATCACCAACATCTGCTCAGAAGAGGTGATCAAATTCTTCCTAGATATCATCTACCGGTTTGGCGTTCCTAACTATATCATCACTGACCACGGGACTAACTTCACCGGGAAGAAGTTCCTAGACTTCAGTGATGGATACATCATCAGGATCGACTGGGCCTCGGTTAGACATCCACGTACTAACGGTCAGGTCGAGCGTGCCAATGGCATGGTCCTCCAAGGACTTAAGCCACGCATCTTTGACTAACTCAACAAATACGCCGGATGATGGGTTGTAGAGGTCCCAGCGACCCTCTAGAGCCTGAGAACAACCCCAAACCGATCCATAGGGTTCACACCCTTCTTCCTGGCCTACGGAGCTGAAGTAGTGCTACCCTCCGACCTCAACCACGGTGCCCCAAGAGTGAAGGCTTTCGACTGTGACCGAGCCACAGAGGCTTAGCAAGATGCAGTCGACCTGCTCGAGGAGGCCCATGAGACGACCATCATCCGCTCCGCTCACTACTAGCAAACTCTTTGTAGGTACCATGAAAGGAAGATCAGAGGGAGGATCCTCGAAATCGATGATCTCGTACTCCAGAGGACCCAATCAACGAAGGAGAAACACAAGCTCTCTCCACCATGGGAAGGTCCCTATACGATGACTGAAGTGATCTGATCGGGTGCCTACCGACTAAAGGACGATAATGGTGAGGCCACAGCACATGCCGTCGGACATAACCACCACCATAAGGGCCCCGCTCAGTTCTGCTCCCTCGACTTCGGCGAGCGCAATGGGTTCCTCAAGGGGGTCGCATCTATAGATGCTCAGCAGAAGAGCATGGAGCTCTAGACCTTCTCATGCAGTCGAGGTAGCTCCTGGCCAGGACGCTGCCTGTCAAACTACAAGGGCAAAACCTCCCACCAGCGTAGTCCTGAGCATCTTCCCCTCTGACAAGACTCGCCCGGTGAAGATTCATTAGAAGAAGACCACATGTGGCTCCATCCTGATGAAAGTCTCGTAGACGGTGATGAAGCCGACGACATGCAGTACCCTCCAGTGCACCACATCCTTCGACAGAAGTAGCCCCTTCTCAGTGAAGGCGGCCAGCACCACCACCTTCGAGGGAAGCAGCCCCTTCTTGATAAAGGCGGCTAGCACCACCTCCTTGGGTGAAAGTAGCCCCTTCTCGGCGAAGGCGGCCAGCACCACCTCATCTACGTTGGATGACCTCTAGCTCGACATTGCGCTCTGAAATCATGAGTGGATCTATAAGTTCTCCTTTCCCTCTCCCTTCTCCTATTTAAGGAGGAGATGCAGTAGTTGAAGAAGGGCAAAGGGTTGGGGCAAAAAACCCTCTCCCTTCCCCCCATTCAATGCGGATGGGAAATGACAGGATGCACCCTACTCAATGGAATGGCATCTTGTCAGATGGGACGTGGCCTGGGTATGACCCACCACTACCACACGCTGGGTGCAAGAAACAAAGCGCCACCATGCATAGGTAGCCCTCTGTCTTCCTAGGTGGGACTTGGAAAGGCCCAACTATGAGATTTCTACCTAGGAGAGACCATCAGGCTTCCTAAGTCAATTGGACGGCTTAGGCAAACACTGAGAGATAGGTAAGGAGCAGAGGGATGCCCCATGTGGGCCATGCTGACTCCGTCATGAACGATGAGTGTGGATCCTGGTTGGACATTTCTGATTGGAGCTCCTCAAACCCCGTCACTCGAGTCATCAAGGTAACATTACCAACCCCCACTATTTCTTTATATAATCATTCATTCCATACATCCAAGGCATTGCATGTGCAGTTAAATGCATCACAACACTCCATGTTGCATCACAAAGTGGCAGTTGCCTCATTCAACATGAGCAACAACCGACTGGGGTTCGAAGGCTGGCCCATGAAGGGCTCGAGGCCGCCTCGCATCAAACAAAGCTAGCGGAGAAAACGCAGATGAGCCCCAAGCGGCCCTCGCCAAGTCTACACCAAAGCAGACAGGGTCATCTCAACCTTCTCGTTCGATCCTAACCTCTCAGTAAACCCACAGAATCTCCATCGAGGGGAGGCCAGTGGGCCACCCGGGTCGATCTCTGGAATGACCTAGGCATCTGTCGAGTTGCTGGTTAAGGAGCAGTGGAGTGCCACATGAGCGCTATGCTGACCCCATCACGAACGATGGACCCGAACATCACTCGAACATACCCGTTAGCGAACTCACAAAGTGCATCACTTGCGCCATCGAGGCAAGCGACGTTAGCTCAGCCCCTCCGGTTGTGAGAAACCATAGACGGGGTAACACACAAAACTCAACCGACCCCTACCAAAGCTCAATGGGGCTCAGGGGCTCAAGACACCTAAACCACCTCGGCTACACCCGACGCTAGGATCCGCAGACTCCATCTCGCCCGATCCCTCAAAATGCCTCAGCTACAACCGACGCTAGGATCCGCAACTCCATCTCGCCCAATCCCCAAAACTGCCTCGGCTACGCACGATGGGTCCACAAGTCCGCCTCACCTGATCCCTCAATTGCGCCCGATGCCTTGATCCGCGACTCTGTCTCGCCCGATCCCTAAAACTGCCTCGGTTGCGCACGACAGGTCCATGAGTCCACCTTGCCCGATCCCTCGGCTGCGCCCGATGCCTAGATCCGTGACTCCATCTCGCCCAATCCCTAAAACTACCTCGGCTACGCATGATGGGTCCATGAGTCTGCCTTGCCCAATTCCTTGGCTGCGCCCGACGCCTGGATCCGCGACTATGTCTCGCTCGATCCCTAAAACTACCTCGGCTGCGCACGATGGGTCCATGAGTCCGCCTTGCACGATCCCTCGGTTACACCCGACGCTAGGATCCGTGACTCCGTCTCGCTTGATCCCTAAAACTGCCTCGGCTGCGCACGATGGGTCCGTGAGTCCGCCTCGCCCGATCCCTCGACTGCGCCCGACGCTTGGATCCACGACTCCATCTCGCCTAATCCCTAAAATTTCCTTGGCTACGCATGACGGGCCCATGAGTCCGCCTCGCCCAATCCATCAGCTACACCCAACGCCAGGATCTATGACTCTATCTCTCCCAATCCCTAAAACTGCCTTGGCTACGCACGATAGGTCCACGAGTCCACCTCGCCCCATCCCTCGGCTACGCCCAACGCCTGGATCCATGACTCTATCTCGCCCAATCCCTAAAACTACCTCGGCTGTGCATGATGGGTCCTCGAGTCCACCTCACCCGATCCCTCGGCTGTGCCCGACGCCTAGATCCGTGACTTCCTCTCGCCCAATCCCTAAAAACTGCCTTGACTACGCATGATGGGTCCATGAGTCTGCCTCACCTAATCCCTCGGCTACGCCCGATGCCAGCATCTTTGAGCTCCATCTCGCCTGATCCCTAAAAACTACCTTGGCTGCGCACGACAGGTCCGCGAGTCGGCCTCGCCCGATCCCTCCGTTGCGCCCAACGCTAGGATCCACGAGCTCTGTCTCGCCCGATCCCTAAAACTGCCTCGGCTGCGTCGGACGTCTTGGTTGACGACTCTGTCTTGACCAAGGTGCACGCACACACTCCTGCTGACAAAAAAACCCCAGGTGATTCTACCTTAATCACCCAGGGGCTCAGGGGCTACACCTGTGGGTGCGCTCGCGTGCACCCGCTGATGAAACAAAACTTCCCCCGCTGGCAACACAAAAAACCCCCAGACGATTCTACCCAAATCGCCCAGGGGATCGGGGGCTACAGCTGTGGGTGTGCTCGTGCGCACCCGCCATCAAGACAAAAATCTCCCAGATGATTCTACCTGAATCGCCCGGGGGCTCGAGGGCTCCTGTCGGGTTCATAAACCCGGGGTCCCTCATGGACCGGCTTCCCAGCAAAGGCTCGACCTAGCAAACGACGTTGCGAATGACACACAAACTCCTAGGCCGGCCCAAATACCTAAACGACAGGCCAGAAGGGTGATCCAACCTCAGACCGGGAGGCCTCGTTAAAAGAGGAACAACGCTTGCTTCTGACTCCGGCCTGCCTCTCTGATCGAAAGGCCTGGCCAAAGAGGAACAATGCTCGCTTCAGACTCTGGCCTGCCTCTCCGACCGGAAGGTCTAGCCAAACACTGTCTCCAAACTTCAACCTGTGTCTCCAACTGGGGATGCGCTGAACCCCTGCTTACAGCTCCTCTCCGACTGGCGCAATCAGAGCCAATTGGGACCAACCGACCGGGGACGCCCGCTCGGTGAGGACTAGGAAATGGACGGAGAGAGTAAGGCAGGGCACTCAAGTCAACCGCAATACCGAGGACCATACCCTGTACACCTGCAGGACAGTACCAACAGGGCATGTCAGAAGAGTACCCTGCAACCTTCCTGGCATGTCAGAACCCAAACAATGTTGTGGGTATCGACATTTGCCCTACAGTGTTGTGGGCGCCATCAACTCCCATACCAGACAAACACGGTAAGGCTCCCCCACATGCCTCTGGACATCAACAGTGTTGTGGGCCTGTCATCTACCATACATGGTGAATACGGTAAAACCTCCCACATGCGTCTGACAACAATAGTGTTACGGCCGCCTACCATCATCTTGTACCCGACGGTGTGGGCAACAAGACTTGGTAGCATGCGTACTCTCTCTATCTCTCTCTCTTGCTTGTAAGGCCGTCCCCTTCATCTATAAAAGGGGATGTGCTCTCTCCCAATAGAGAGATCCCTCAGTTCACTTACATTTGATTCACCATCACTGTTCGCCTAAACAGTTGTTTAGCCCATTTAAACACCGTGTAAACGCTACATGGTGGTGCACCGTTTCTGTTTAATCACCCGTTTACCCCGTTTAATTGGCCGTTTTGCCCGTTTAATGGGATGTTTTGCTCGAATAATGGCTAAATGGTAGGTGACCGACTGTTTACCGTTTAGCGTTTAGGAAAGCACTCTTCACCAGCTATAGCTTTAGACACTCTAAAGCTACACAAAGCACACGCTCGAACACTTAGCACATAGCGAAGCTCCCATCACTCTTGGCCCTTCAGACCAGAGTCCGACCGGACCTCTTGTACCCCCATCTTTCTCCCTTCCGTTTGTAACCCCACAACAAACTTCGAGCACCTGGGCTCAGGAATAAAGTCACCGACCGACTCAAACTGGACATAGGGCACGTTGCCTAAACCAGTATAAAACCTGTGTCATTGAGTGCTAGGTCACATCCGATCACAATGTACGGCAAAACTACAAATATTTATGTGTTGGTCACTTTCTGCACTGACAATGAGTAACCACCATGGACAGCATTATCTTACTCCATGTTGCAAAAAGTAACAAATGAATTGACAACAAACAATTACATTTAGTGTTCTGTAGAATTGTTTCACATTCCAGATGGGCCCTAACCCAATCAAATATAATATGAGCAACCACCAAAGACAGCAAATTCCTTATATTAGATACCAAAGTAGATAGAAAAATCTAAATTGCTTATACTACATACCTAAATAGATAACAAATCTAACCATATCATCAAACTATATGTATAGCTATATATGTACATCTTTCAATGGTTTGACGTCTTCCCTGAATATGTGCTGTATGAACAAATTATTTTTTTTTCATGAAGAATAGATTTATATACTACGTTTTAAACATGTCAACGTACACCAATATCATCAATGTTGCCATCTTGCCTCCATGCTTCTACTTCAGTCCCACTAGAAACTGACACGGAAGGGAATAGGCCAGCAGCATTAACTTTTCTGAAAGCCAAGTAGATTAAAGCTGCGATATATGCAGCCATGAAAGGGAAGACAAGGGTGCTTATTATAGCATTGACTATCCTTGGGAGTTCACTATGCACAAGCCAACTTATGAAGCTATTGCAAAAGAAATAAATATTGATCCCCATAATTACAATGGAGAGAATCCATGCGACTTGGACAATCTAAAAGTGAAGACAGAAATTGATGTGAGTGTAACAAATAACAAAAGTAATGCTACATTAACAAATGCAAAGCATGGGTATAGATATTTGACAAGAAAGTTAAAGTTTTTCTAAACAAGATTCCACTTGTAGGAAATGATCTAGAATTAGTGAATGCATACACAAATTTTATCATGCTTTCCTCTAAAATTCAATGTAAAACTTTTCTTTTGTTAATTCTCCTCTTTCCAATATCAGTGTTAACTAGGAAATATGATACAACATTAAGTAGCTAAGTACCGGTGGACACAGAATGCCATTGCCGATTATTCAGCATGCAAGATAGTATAGGTACAACCCTACAAGGTGAATAGTGCTAAAGAAAAGCCTAAGCAATATTTTCATTTAATTTAATAAATTGAAATTTGTTTTAGGTGATCACGAATGTCAAGTAGAAATCACACAATAACCAATTTAATTAGATAGGTTACTTATATTGTGTTGTTGTATATAGTAATACATTGAGTTAGATAGCTTACACAATTTGAGTTCTTGTATGGTACTTTCACCACACAACTGCTACTGAATTTTAGGAGAGGAACTAGGGAAAATGGCAACACAAAAGCTAGGATGATCTGCAAAATGAAGAAAAATTATCAGAATTCTATACCGCTACTAATATTGATTATTCCTGTATGACGAGATGATGGTTATCAGAGAAGTTACAGCAGATATGTTGATGAGTTGTCGAACGTAAGGGGTACCACCAACACTGCAAATTATCAAACTAGGTATGATGGTGAAACAGGGAGCAATCATAAAAATGATGCATTTCCTCATCCCGGAGAAACCCTGTACCAAATGAAGATAGCAAAAGTTTTTACTCCATAAATTTGGGAGCAAAAGGAGACTAATATTTTTCAATTGTCATTCAAAAAATTTGCTGGATATAGATTATATTTTTAATAAAAAATTACACTTAAACAGGAAACACAATTCATAATATGAGTTCATTTGTGACAAATTTAAATATTTAATAAACTCTCTTTTGTTTCTGTAAAAATTAATTTATTTGATGGTGGTTAATTTTGGTAAAATAAAGTGCATGGCATGCATATGTGTTCGGTCATAATACACTAATTTCTAGTATACATGATTTACTATTATCCATTTTCGATGTTGACATTGTTGTGCACAATATAATAAGGGAACCATTAGGTTGTGTTTGGTTTAGCTTCTACAAAGTGTTTCTACTGTCAAAAAGTGAACACCAACCAAATGGGTGCAATCTGAAGCTGCTTATGCAGAAGTTGCTACTGTCACGTAGTACAATTTTTGTAACACCTTACATCCTGCTTTTGGCTTTTCCAAATGGGTTGAAATAGAGATATATTCTACAGTTGTTTTAAGGGAGATAGAAAGGAGGGGTAAGTTTCATAGCCATGTCTGGATACGCATTTTGCGTGACCGCACTGTGCGGTAGCGGAGCTACAGTACAAGAAATTGGGCTCCCCGTTCATTCTTGCTGTGGGCGAGTCTTGCATGGTAAAAATTAAAGAATCATTGATTGATATTGCGATGCGTTTGGCACGATTTTTGCAATTCTCACGGTGAGGTAGCCAAGAATCCGATTTTAATCGGTTCCAAACAGGGACATAGTTGTTTGAAGCAAACAACTTATAGCTTTTCCATAACACATAGCTCATAGCAGCTTTTCCTCATCTCATAGTTGCACCGAACAGACCCTTAATGTCATGTTGCATAATCCCATGGGCCAAAGTCAACCCAACAAGTTGCCAACTTAACCCCATATATAGCTGAAGCAGCAGCCTAGTTCTATGCTAGTCATAGGGCATGTGGTTGGCCATAGTTAGGCTATCCACTGCACGCCATCCATGTCTATAGATCATGTCATTAAAATACTTGAACTTAATTAGTGATAGTAAATCAAATTAACTTTTTCACTAAATAAAGAAAGGATATGGACTTCAGTAATAAGATTAAGTAAGTAGGGAAGATGTTTATAAGTATATTCCTCCACTATCACTCACTCTGTCTCTCTCCCCCTAAGGATATTGGCACCTCCTATCTATGAGATTATGACATTGGACACCATGGATTAGCCTCACAACATGTGCATATTGCCTTTGAGCACAATTCTTTCCCTATGACCTACACCATCTAGAATCCATGCACATAGGGGTTTTATTTTTTAGTTTTCTCCCTTGCCTATCTTATGTAGCTGACCCTTCCATATATAATATAGAATTAATACAATATATATAAGGTAAATGTATCTTGATATGCACAATATCAGGGACTGACATCCCCTGTAGTCATCCATTATAAGTTACCTGCATAATATATTGTCCAGAATAGCTGGTAGTCACTGTGTTACTCTGACCAGATGCTAATAATGCCAAGCCATATATTTTTGAAGTTGATCTGCCAAACATATTCTGCACATAAAAATTTAATAATATGTCAAAAGAATATAAAATAATAAAGATCCATATGGAATTATTTTTGTTTTGTCTTCCTTGGTGTTGTACTGTCAAAAAGTTTAGTTTAATTCGTTATTTTATATGCTACAGATGTTTTACCGAACAGTTATATGTTCCAATGGATCTGAATCATGCATGGCTACCACTGAAAACAACACTAAGGCAAATTTATTTGGGTGATAAAAGGAGCGTAGACGATTGAGAGGAATATATAAACAAAAGGGAAAATATACAAAAACCGATGAGAACTTTTTTCATTTGGTTCTTGGCAGGGGTTAATTGGTTGCAATAAAAAGGTATAATAAGTTTTATAATTGCAATGTGCTTGGTTACTGTTATTAATATATAATATAGACGAACGCTAAATCCGGCGCAATGTAATGTTGGGGTAAGTACTAACTTATAGTAGTTTTGTGGAAAAACTACTAACCTTTAATAATATTGATGTCGAGTTCAGTGTAAGACCACTACATGCATTGATGTTGTCAACCAGCTGAGTATTGGCACATATCGTCCCCGTAATTGACACAATTGCTACATTTACAAGTAGCACAAGGAGCATAGCAAATGCATTCTCAATCAAGAAGAACATTGAAGTGTCCTGGATAAACAAGGGTCAAATTAAACTATAATTGGAATTTCAAATATAAATGTTTTTCAAATATAAACAAGTGATATCTAACTCTCTATAAATATATCCTTGTTATTTGTACTACACAATTCTTTGTGAGTCATCGCATGCAATGATCTAAACTTTCATGCACCATGTACTTCCATTATAAATTGCTAATATTTGCATGATTTTCCTTCTTACGATCCTTAATGCATAAACATCAACCTCAAAATTGTTTATGAATTTGTCAACATACCGCACGACCTTCTTAGGTTCCAAATTTAACTTGAGTTGCAATGCTCTAATCATTGAAAGTGAATTATTATGAATATTGGTCACTTACCTTGAATCCTTTTGGAGAAGGTGATATTTTTCTTGATACCACCAATGAGGAATGCAGGAAGAGATTGTGCCTAATATCAAAAGGTAGTGAGAGGTGCATATTTGATACTCCCTCTCTCCCAAAATACATGTCACTATAGCAATTTTAAGACAGATTTGTGCTAAAGGTAATTTACCAAAGTGCCCTAATTATATATTGTAGTGATACTATATTGTTTGTCGCACTAAGAAATGGGAAAGGTTGTAATCTTCCCCCAGTTCGTGTATGCACGAGGGATTGAATGAATGCTGATAGCTCAATTAGTTGTCCATAAGCTACAATTACAAGATTGTGGAATAAATTTTGAATCTGTGACAAATTTTTGGAATAGAGGGACTATTTCACAACAAGATCCTAATCCAAAATTGTATATACTTACGGCACAATGAGGACACTAAATAGTGCAATTGCATCTGACATGGCATAAACCCCTTGCAATCTTGGGACAAATAGGCCTTCAATTACCTCACCCATAGGAGGATTGACACTACTAAGTTCAACAAAGAAGCAAACGGTGATAAGGAGCATAAAAATAACTCCTATGAGCTCCATTTTCCTAACCTTCAAGAAAAAAAAAAGAATGGTTGCATGTCAGTTATATGCTAACCAAAGTTGAAGCACTATATATGTTACTGTTTAGTCACCGGAATTTTTTGTGCTACATAATTCTTCTCATATTTATACCCTCATTATTTGACCTCCATAATAGAAAAATATTCCTTTTCCTTTTTAGAAGTGAAATGGAAAGAATTATATAAATAGACGCATAACCATATCATTTCCTGAAAGTATCTTGTGGGCTTTTTAGTTAAATGAAAATACATATGATATTTATCAAACTTAGGTGGTGACACACTATATTAACCATGACATGAGAATCTTACCCCAAAGGTCTGTAAAGCTAGAAGCAGGAAAGTGCTTGCTCCACATATCAGAACACCAGCCAAAAAAGGGATGTTGAGCAATATGTTGTATGCCAAAGCTGTTCCTAAAACTATACAATGATAAAAAAGATGCTGCAATGAGTGCTCACATTGATATACGTACAAAACTTACATTTGTTTTATAACATTATTTTTTAGTATAAAAAACCATTTGAACTTGCTAATGATTTTGCAAGTACTCAAATGACAGGGCAATGTGCTGCTGAATCAACATGGTAAATATTGATGATGTGGCCCGTGTGTGGATGTGGTGAGGTATCACCCATGAAGTTTTACCTGGCGAGCTTTCTGGCGCCATTGCAGTGAACAGTAGCTATGCTAATATTGAGCCAGAGTTCATCCATGTTTACCACATTGATCCAACTCCTATATACAGTGTTCAACGACGTGCTTTAGTTGTCACACATTACACGATAAAAGGTGGTGTGCTTTAATTGTTGCCTAGCAATACTTAGTACAGAAAGTGACAGGCTAAAGCTCGTCACCTTGGCCAGTCATTAGTGACGAGTCATAGGTGATAGCAAAATGTCCATCACTATTACTTTTTATTGCTTGTCAGCATTGATTTGTTTTCATGTAGTGATCATAAAAATATGGATATATTTTCCTTGTCAACCACATGATGTTTTTCATCAATGTATCTTAAAAGAGTTAACCATGTGTTTTTAGAGCCCTCCAAGGCTAATATGGAACTATAGCACATCTAATAGGCAGGAATTACTGCCCGAAAATCCCAAACCACCCTACAGATAGACTTTGGGAATCAATAGTATGTCTTCGAGAGTTTACTACACCATATTGTTGTGACAATTACTACTGCTCTTAAATTTTTTTCGTACATTCATAGCAGCCAAACTAGGGAGAAATAATGAACAAGAACAAAATCAATACCTCCTGGTATAGTGGCAGCAATCACTCCAACCTCAATGAGCAACCAAAGGCCATACTTCACATACTTTGGATATTCATACATACACATCTCAGCAAGATTCCTTCCTGTTGTAGTTACATTGAAATTAAGATGGTATTTGCTACTATATATGATAACAATAAAAAACTTGTGAATTTTAAAATTCATGAGAATTTTATTTATTTTATCAAAGTTTAAATGTTCAAAATTCTTTGATCAATAAAAGTTGGCCAAAAAATAACAAAGACATTTCATGATCCATTTTGGTGGCGCAGGGAGTTTCATTGTCTACAGCCATGGAACCTAGGGGATATATCCAAGGTCAGGCACCAGTGAAGTATATAATACTTTTGAATGGACCTAATAAGGTTTTGGATGCATTATGTACAACCATCAACCTAGGGGATGCGTTTTCATATGCAGCAACAAAGAAATAAAAATTTCAATAAAAGAACTAGCTATTTCTAATAACAAAACTTAATACCAAATAGTACTATATGAGGCTTTACAAACATTTTGTTCAGGCTTTGGGGTCGGGTATAGTGATCCGACAAGTAGAATGTTTAATTATAATTCAAACTAATTTAGGTTGAGTCACGGGTATGGCTGAATTTGAAACATGTAAACTATCACTGAAATTTGGAACAAATTCAATTTTGCTGCCAAATCCTATTAGTGGGCACTTGTCATTCATCGAATATTTCTAAGAGTACATTCATAATAACCAACTTGATAGAATAGGCTCACCTGTAATGATGCCCAGTTTTACTGCCAAAGATTGTATGACCAATACGAAAAAGAACCCAAAGAATAGAACCCATAACAACTGAAAAGAAAAACATGTTTAGTTCTGATTCTTATAGTAGGAAATTATGTAGGAATGAAATGTCATAAGCTGTTCCCATTAGTGAAAACAAAAAATTGACAAATTGAAGTATAGTTGGCAGTTCTACCTCATATTTGTGAATTGATCCAGCCTGCAAATCAGTTTGCACTGTTCCAAATATACATCCCAATCAAACATAAATATTAATAAAGGCGAATGAATAAGTCTTTCTTTTAGATATACTAGCTAACATTATTGTAGACAAAAGACCTTAGCCTGGCTGTTATAGAAAACTTGAATGAAGTGTAACATGAGCACAAGATACTAAAAATTGGACCAGTACGTGGTCACAAGTTCAACTAGTTCTCATAACCAAAACAGCTCCAAACAGCTAGACAAAAACATCAACACAACCAAGCTAACATGGAGCATAGATAGAGATATTGGTGAGGTCTGATCAAAGGAAAGATAAGAGAGAGAGAGAGAGAGTATACAATAGATATTATTACCATTGCTCGGGTCAAGGTAGGCCAAGGAAATAAGGAAACCAGGTCCAGCATGTGCTAGAAATCTCTTCCATGTTGGTGTCTGCTAAAAACATAGTGGTAAGGAAAAACTATAACATATATTTAAATAAATCGACTCCATAACATTATGCATTATGTTGAAACTATGCTGCTGAAATATAACTCATCCAAAGATGTTATTTGACAAGGGCCAGATGTCGCAAACAAAGCTGGAGTTATTTGGGCAATGTCACAACTAAGTTGGATGGTATATTTTGGCAAGAACAGTGGCACGATAACAGTATAGAGACAATATTGCCTTAATTAAATGATGAGGCAATACTTATAGGAATTATTCAAAACAATATAGAAAAATACTTTAGGGTTCCTAAATAAAGAATCCATCACCCAACATATCGTACCATAATATATAATTAGAATGAAAAACTAACTTTTTAGTACATATGCTATTCCATCCTGGAATTAAATCATAGAATGTGGTGACTAGTCTAGGACTTAAAACTAGGTAGACAGATATCACCGCAATGATCATAACCGATTTGGCCATGCATAGGAGCATATCCACATTGTATATAATCCCCTTTAACCCAGTGAAGTAAACCTATTTGTCGGACGAATTGAGTGTCTACATCAAGACAACACCCATTCCATGTGTTAAAAGGACAATGTGAAAATAGAGCATCCCTTGCTTCATCATCTTGCTACCCTCGTCTTTGAATATACAAACTTTTTTAGGGAATGTAATTGTATTGCTCATTATAGTCACTTAAGATCATGTGTTCTACAATCAAGTTATCTGTGTACCATACTTTTGAACAACATTTTAAAGTTTTTACTTTTGTTGTCACAAATAATGAAAAATGCATTGCTTCTTCAACAAAGGGGCACAAACCAATAGCTACCCAAGTAAATAAAGTTTCAATTCTATCCCCAAATGGAATTTTGATCCACAAACTATAAAAGTGAAGTTATGGTCTCACTTACATGGCCTCCTAGACTAGGACTACTTGATAACTAATCATATCATCATCTACCTCGATTGGTGCCTCCATCAGTAACTTCCAGAAAATTTCCTCATCACTTCTAGTTAAAAAACATTTTTCATTTAGATTTATGAACTACCAAAATGATTTGTCGACAATGCAATTCCATGTGTCTTTTCACAATTAATAGGTCACATGATTTTTCTCTCATGCAATTTATGGACTTCTCAACCCACAATTTTAGTATTCATATGTTATAGATGCCCCTATCAATGACAAACCTATAGGTCTACTTGATAGTGATAAATTCATACATAATTTAGCTTCATTCAAATATATTTGGAAAATGGCCTAATTCAATCCCATCCCTGCCACCCAACTTTTCTATAAGGCACTTAGTTCCTAAAGCATCAACCTTGCCACTCAAGTCCTCTAACTATTTCTTTAGGCCAAACTATCCACATGGTGATGTGGGGCACCATCTATCACATGATCACCCTCCTAATAAGCATTATACATAGAATTTCTCCACTCAACCCTGATTTTTCCTATTGTCGATGCCATACCCCCGGGTACCCCGATTTCCATATTGCCGACTACCGACTCCGGATCAGAGATGACCCGAAGGCCCATGACGGCCCTATTCAAGGAAGGATATCTCCAGATAGCGCTAGGACTCCGACTAGAGCATGACTCCTTAGCTTGTAGGGCAAGTTGATCCCAGATATAAATAGCTAGCAATATCCCCTGTTGTAATCATCGACTCTTTCATAGGCATAGCTATATTGTAACAGCAATCTCGCCGAATACAAGCAATACAAGAGTAGGAACTGGACGTACAACTTTTACTTGCTTCCTGGGGGCCAAATTAGTATAAATCTCATCTCCATCTGTGATTGTTCTTCGCACCAGGCAAGATTCCCCAAGAACCAAATATCTGCTGGTAAAAAACATCGACAGAGGCGCGCTAGGTAGGGCGATCTTGCACGAAGACCGATCATGACAATCATCAAGAACGTTTGGTACGCAAAACCGATGCGTTCCGACATCGCTGCGGCACCACCTGTTGTCATGGGGGATCTCACCAAGGATTCCCAGATCAAAGCTTTTCTCCGTGATGTGCCACCGACTATCTGCTTTGGTAGATTGGTTTTTTAGCATGCCAGAGATCTCAATTTCAAGGTGATCGGGGTCAAGAGTCCCGAATCAATAAGGACCATCAAAGAAGTCACAACTCCATCTGGACAATCTCTCCAGATCAATCTCAAGGTTCAACTTACGGCTCCCGATTATGAGGAACCTAACCAAGAGGTTGTTGAGAGTCCACCAGTCTTCACGTCACAGACAAAACGGGGTGCTAGTGGATACAAATTTCCGGCGAACCACATGCCTCGACGTCATCATCAGAGGACTAATGATATTATGATCATCGAGATAGCAAAGTCGGGTTACTACATAGAGCGTCCCATTGCTAGATGGTGGGGTGACACTTGGCCCATCAAGAAGGGGGATCCTAGCCGTCCAATTATCTCGATCATCATCGGCCCTCACAAGCTGAGAGCCATCTGCGATCTGGGCGCGGGCATGAACGTCATGCCTACATCAGTCTATGATGACGTGTTACAGCTTGGGGACCTAAATGATCCAAATATACGTGTTAGGCTACCAGATCAATCCACCCGACGAGTCGAGGGGATTTTAGATGACATTTGCTTGGCAGTTGCTGGTTGTTATGTAACGACATATTTTGTGGTCCTGCATACCGGTCGTAGTCCAAAAGAGCCCATCATCTTGGGTCGACCTTTCTTACACACCGTGAAGGCCACAATATGCGTTTCAACCGCCAAGATGCGTTTCAACCGCCAAGATGCGTTTCAATATCAATGGGAAAAAGAGGAGGTTCTTTTTCAGCCCTCCATACCTATGAAATCACTCATCTCAAGCCAATCGGACCAAACTTGACGACGTCGATTCCATTGAGATAGTGAAACCAAAATTCTACCGAGAGCCAGTCATCAAGGGCTGGCAAGACATCTCTTGGCCAGTCAAGAATGGAGACCCTGGCCGTCCCATCATTTTAGTGTCAATTGGCCTGCACACTCTAGAAGCTGTTTGTGATCTCGGTGCAGCCGTCAACATTATCCCCATGTCTGTCTGTGATAATATACTACAACTCGCATCGTTGCTGAAGACAAATATGCGCATCAGATTTGCGGACCAGTCGACTCGCTGCGTTGAAGGAATTGCTGATGACGTTGAAGTCTTAGTCGGGAATTCTCACATGGTGTTCGACTTCGTGATACTAAACATAGGGCGTGATGAAATGACACCTATTATTCTGGGTTGACTGTTCTTGCGTACGGCCGGTGCCACTATCTATGTTGGGACCTCTACTGTCCGTTTTGACACTGCAGGGAAGATCGAGGAGTTCTCCTTCAAAACTCATAGGCCTTTAAACATGTCGCAAGGATGGTGTTCCCATAAGAGTTATAGCGTAGCTTAGGCTTTGAGGGCTCCGAAGCCCTCGTGGCCAGAGAAGCACTATTTATCTCTCCAATCACCCAGGTTGGTCATCGTCTAGGACACAACTCAAGCCAATACCCCTGTAACCACTCCTTGATAGAGGGAGGCATACGTAGGGGCTCCAGGGCAGGCTTGATGACACACCCCGATCTAGGGGAAAGTCGCAACAGAGCACCCAACAATTGGACAACTATATTTGGCCCCTAATGATCCGAATGGAACTCGAGCTCATTGCTTTCCTCCGAGCAAATAAAGATGTGTTCGCTTGGGAGCCGTCGGACATGCCTGGGATCCCCAGGGAGGTAATCGAGCACAAATTGGGTCTACCAGCTGGCGTTCGACTAGTCAAACAAAAACAAAGACGCTATACACCCGAGAAGCGAGCCACCATATGAGATGAAATCAACCGGTTATTGAAGGCCGGTTTCGTATGAGAGGTCCCCTTCCTGGAGTGGCTAGCTGCCCCGTCATGGTTAAAAAGCCTAATGGCACATGGCGGATGTGCATGGACTACACCGACTTGAATAAAGCATGCCCTAAGGATGAATATCCCCTTCCGAGAATAGATCAAATTGTAGATTCAACCTCCGGATGCGAATTGCTATGTTTTCTATATGCCTATTCAGGATATCACCAAATTAGCATATGCATAGATGATGAGGAAAAAACTGCATTTGTAACTCCTTTCGGTGTGTACTGTTATATTAAGATGCATTTTGGCCTTAAGAATGCTGGTTCTACGTATCAAAAGTGTGTTCATATTGTTCTTGAAGGCCAGATTGGCCGCAATGTGGATGCATATATTGATGATATTGTTGTTAAAAGCAAATTCAAAGGCAATTTAATCGCTGATCTAGAAGAAACTTTTAATAACTTACGTAAGAACAAGATGATGCTAAATCCCGACAATGTTCTTTTGGTGTTTCCTCGGGTAAACTACTCGGGTACATGGTGTCTCATCGGGGCATCGAAGCTAACCCGAAGAAGGTCAAGGCTATCGATGACATGCAGTCTCCACGCAACAAGAAAGAAGTCTAGAAGCTACCTGGCATGATGGCAGCCCTGAGTCGATTTGTATCCAAGTCAGGCGAACGAGGTATGCTGTTTTATAAATTATTAAAGAAGCATGATGGTTTTCTTTGGAGCGAGCAGGCCGAAGAAGCATTTTAGGCATTCAAGCAATACTTGAAACAATTGCCTATACTTGTTCCTCCCAAAGATGGTGAAACCATGCTCCTTTATGTAGCAGCAACTCCAACAGTTGTTAGCGCGGTCCTAGCGGTCGAGCGTCAAGCTGAGAAGTCAGCAAAACAACACCCCGTGTATTTTTGTGAGCGAAGTACTACATGATGCCCGATCCAGGTACCTTAACATCCAAAAATTACTCTATGCCGTATTGATGTCTTCTCGCAAGCTTAAGCATTATTTCTTAAGTCACAAGATCAAAGTTGTTTCTTCATATCCACTCGGTACCATTGTTTATAATTGAGATGTCGTTGGTAGAATCGCTCAATGGTCAGTCGAGTTAGGCCAATACGACATAGAGTTTGTGCCTAGGACTGTGATCAAATCGCAGGTTCTAGCAGATTTTGTTGCAGAATGGACAAATCCCAAAGCCGAGGAGGCGGCCCAAAACCCCGAGCACTGGCTGATGTTCTACGATGGAGCAAAATGCAAGAATGGCGTAGGGGTTGGAGTCGTCTTAATCTCTCCAGAAGGGTATGCCATGAGGTACACAATTCAAATTGATTTTACTGATCCTACTCCAACTAACAACATTGCCGAATATGAGGGCCTATTAACTGGTTTACGATTTGCCATATCCTTGGGTGTTAAACGATTGCTTGTGAAAGGGGATTCAGAAATAGTCGCTAAATAGGCTAGCAAGGACTATCGAGCATGATTTGACATATGCTGCGCGTAACTTCCAAGCCATTCTAAATAAAGTTATGGAGCAACTCAGGTGCATGATGAGGACATGACACCTACAGATACGTCCAGGAAAGTTAAACACAAGGTGAGCTCGATCCTATGTTTGCACAACGACATAAGTAAAAATTGTTGCTACCTAATTAATGTTGACACATTCAATGTGTTTAGGGAACAATTTGAGGATACTAGACACCTTGGAGAGACTTCTTACATGACCTCTATAGCTCATAGGATGTGGATGCACCGTGCTCAAGACATGTCTTGGGGTGCAAGACCATCAAATTAAAGCAGAACATTCGGTTCGTTAGCAGCCTAGCAATACATCATTAGGAAGATCATACACATTCATCTGGAGTGCAATTGAGGTCAATTAGCACTTGATGGAAAATTTGTTTGATCATCTTTCAAATATATCTGGCCCAACCTCAATATCATGTCGGCAAGGCCTTCAAATCATCATGACAAGCTGATGTTGTTTCTATCAGAGGTTGCGACATCGTCTTGGGCTTGCTATTCACCCTTGGGACCTTGGCCCAAGTTAGAGAATGTCCCAATCATGTGGAGAACACCTCAGAGATGCCCAAGGATGACCTCCTCCTTGGCACCACCTCAGGAGGCTAGCATGGGTGTCCAAGTCAAGTTGGAGGAGGCCCAATACATATCAAGTTCGAGTCCATCTGAGCCTCCAAGAGTAGCTCAGACTAAAATAGACATATACAGACTCGTTTTCGACATTCTACCTATAGATGGAAAGATAACTTCATAAGCTAACCAAAGTTAACCAGTGGTGTCGGCTTCACATCAAAATTCCACCAGAGTCAATAGGAATCGTCGAGACAAGTTAACATACACAATCTGCTAGAGTGTTGCAACACTATCTTTTGGTCTGGTGGGTCGTGTATTGTCTTAGAGGCCATTAGGGGGCACGTCCAGGGGTTGTGCACGCCCCTCAGACGATATATATTTAGTAGCCATCTCCCGAGTTATGGTTTGGGTTTTGCTTTAGATCAATCTATATTTGAACAGTCGCCATCATCCGTTTGTGAAACCCCACACTTGAGAGCTTAATCATACATCCGCAATTGTCACTCTACTTGAGTTGTGTTTTATCTTGTTCTTGGTTGTGTTCTTCCATTCGCGGCAGGGATTAGCCTTCTCGGTGAAGTCAACCGGATTGTGACACGATTGATAATCAGAGGAGACGTGGTGCTATAAGATGCAAGGTTCGGGTCTTATGATCTGAAGCTTGATCGGTGTGTCGCATCTCCACCAAATCGATAGTTTCCTCCACTTGTGATGGAAGATTGGGACCCTGTTTCCATCAGCACCGCTGGTACTATGTAGGTTCAAGATCCACCTCACATGGAATGCAGGATAATTTGCATTTTGCTTTAGATTAATTTACAATCCCGCCAAATTCTTCCATCTTTGGTACACCCTGTCCCGGTGAAGCAAAACATAGTGCACTAATTCATTCGTTAAAGTACTTAAATGATGTGCTTGGTTACACAATCAAAGATATGTTCACTACATGGGCTATGTCATAGCAAGTACTCCTAACAACTAATAGGAGTGGGTGTGGTCCACTTGTTTTGTAGTTAAGAGATTTTTGTTTGCACTGACTTCATGGTTTTCTAATTATGTATACATGGTTTTGTAATTATGATGTATTCATTATCGAATCTTATGAGATATATAATGGCAGTGAGTCAGTGAGATATGTGTTATACGTTACTGATAATAACAAATATAAAATGTTGGTCAGCAAATTCTATTTAATGGTAATAAAATGTATGTAAAAATGAGAAAATGAAAGCTGCTACCGGTTCAAGTAATTGACCTGGCAGTGACCCTAGAAGCTATCACTATCGGGTAAAAGTCAAACCCTGCAGTGACGCCTCATGCTATCGCTGCCAGTAAAATGTTCTACGCCTGAGGTGCTAAACCGACACTGATAGACGAGACCCATCATTGCCATTTCGAGCAGTGATGCTGAATTTAGACCCAACAGCGATGTACGAACAAGTGATATATATGACACATTATTCAAACAGATTGGTGACACATTATTCAAACAGATTGGAAATTTTGTTGGGACTTTCCCTAGAGTGGATCATATAAAATTGTAACGTATTTGGTCTTAGAAAATTTATATTACCGGCATGTCGTCGTTATATATACTAGCAAAATTACCCGTACGTTGCAACGGGAGTAATATTATTTATCGTTCTAAACAAAAAAAAAATCAGAAAATGCATAATCAAAATCCAATATAATACAAAACATCAAATTATTATGTTGCATGCTACAGGGAAAACAAACTACTACTTGATGATGAATTAAATGTATCAGTATAGATCTTCAGCAGATGTATAGAGCAGGGGTTACTCAGGCGTTAGTTTAGTTAGCTTGATCCCATCTTCTCTAGTGTTTCTATTAGTGTGCTAGTGAGCCATTTATAACAAAAATATTTATTTAGAACTAATTTCTTTTCTCTTTTCCCAGTTTGAATCCCCTCGTCAGGCCTCTTGGCCCGCTCGGTTAGAACCAATTTGATTTCAGACATTGAAATCCATATCGACCTACAGGTTCCAGCTTCCACACTGTACAACATCATAGCAGTATTGTAGCACGCATGAGCCAAAGGAGCTCAGAATCGTGGCTTTAATTCGCCGGCTCCGTCTCTCCCATAGTTCATTTTCCCTCTTTAGGACTTAGAATGGCTCCATGTTTCGGAATACAGTGTTTGGAAGCAGGAAGGAACCGAAGCCAGTAGCCAGGGTTGAACGTACATATGTTTTTTTATATTCTTTACACGGCTTCGGAAGGAGTAGTTTTTATCTCATTTTCACCATACTTCACAAGTAGTTAAGCAGAGCGAGATTCAGAAAAAAAAAATATTAGCAAGAGAAGAGGAAATTACTTGATTGCTCTTTATCCACAAGCTCTCCATCGGGCAATGGCCAGTGGTCTGCCCTACCTCAATTTCTTGGCTGGTACGGCGAGATCCGGTTTCGTAGCGCCCTTCTCGCCACCCACGATGGCATCCTCTTCATGCTGCCGGGTTGAGGTGGATGGGGAGCTGCCGTATCGAGGTTTATGGGGAGCGGCAGCGCGGAGGCTTACCGAAGCGATCGGGCTAGAGCGGACGAGCGGCCGTGCGCGGAAAAGGCGTGTTGGTAGAAGCGGGTCTGAGCAGTGGGCCTGTTGTGGGCCGGATTGAATGGGCCAGACGAACGAATGGGCTGGACGAAAAAAAAAGACCTGAAATTTCGCCTTTTATTATTATATTATATAGGGATAGATGAACTTTTCAAATTTAGAGCGAAAATTCATCACCCTCTTGGCCTTCTAAAATAATTCATTTTCTCCAGTAGCACTGTAAGAGTGATGAGTATGGGAGAGAATCACCGCTCGTATTCCATTGCATCAGTGGAGGTTAAATCACAAGAGCCGGAGCTGCACTCACTGCTAGCCGATCCTAATCTGTAGGCGAGTGAGTGGAGCAGCCGGGTCAGGTCAGCTGCATGTACACAAAGAAAGGATCAAGCGCGCGCAGCTATCCTATACTTAGTCGCTGACAAGCACTAACATCAATTTAAAATCCTTCGAATTAATAACGCTCAGATATATCGGTGATGCAGCTACGATATCCATGCAAGCTGTCTCCACACACTCCAAATCTTTCTATGCAATTATGCATCCACACCGACACAAGTAGGAGCTAGATGCAGAAAAAAAAATTGAAAAGCGAAGCGATCGAACCTGCTGGAGGCCTTCTTCCGCATCGCCTTCCTGACCCGACGACGTCGACGCCGCCGCCGCCGCCGATGCCCCGCTGCCGACCGCGGTGGCGGCCTCCATCTGTATCTCAATCTCGCCACCGCCGCTAGCTCCGACGATGGCCGTCACCCTCCGGCTGCCCGTCGTCCTACGCAGCTGTTCATCTCCTCTCTCCATCCTTCTCCCGGCTTCCTCCTCCTCCATGGCGGCTGCTGCTGCTGCTGCGTTGCGAGTGTATGTTGTTGGCGATCACGAAATGGCCGGCAGGCGAGACTTGCGACTTTTTGGTTTTGGGGGTGTGCGCTTCAAATAAACGCAGGTCAACTCTCCGCTAGCTCCCTGTGGCATCGGTAACAAACTACTATTCGTATCGTTTCGGTTGAGACGCAAGCGTCGAGGAAGCAATACAAGTCGTCGTTGTGCATGCACAGTGCACTGGTGGCGTACGGAGCTTGCTCACCTAACCAGTTAGTTTAATGGTGGTCTAATCTAATGATGTAGTGGCCTGGGCTGGAGGGGATTTGTTTGCGGTCACACGGCTCTACGCGTACCGCCTGACGTGACTCGTCGCTTAAATTAACTGTGGAGTGGAGTACTTGGTGGTAGGGATGTTGCGATGGATACAGAGAGCCTGCCTGAGATCGAGCCCTCCGACCTCGCTGATGGTCCGCTGGCTTATCCAAGGTGCACGGTCAGCATCTCGATGGCAGCGCCATGCCAGCCTTTCACTTTCACATCTCGATCTCGATGGCAGCGTGATGTTGGTTCCGGAGCTGTCACCAGAGTGCGCGCGTACGTGCCACATGCTGAGGTGGGTCATGGGTTGGTGCGCCGTGTGCGTCTTCCGTACCAAAGGAATAGAGCTAGCTTGCGAGAGCTATCTCCAGTATTTCTATAATCTACTCTCTAAAATCGTTTTCTATACATCTTTATATTCTTCAACTGTTTTTCTATATTTTGTGCACAGTCTAAAGAGCTATTCTCATCGCCATCTTTAGTTAGCAAGAAATCCGGAAGATACGGTATCTATATTTGGACATCCAATTGACTAGGTTGTTGGAGCGTTTTTTTTTTCACCATATTCCTATAAATTAGAAAAGATAAAAGCGTCTCTTGGAGATGTTCTCACGGTCTCTGTCCAAAAAGAATACGAATATGTGTTGTGTGCCTGTTGACGTAGTTCAAGTTTGACCAAGTTTCTAATGAATAGTATTCACATTTATGGCTCTAAATCAATTTATTATGAAAATATATTTCGTAATTAAACTAATGGTATTTATTTGATATTATAAATTATCGGGTTTATAAACCCGGGGTCCCCAATGGACCTGGTTTCCTACAAAACTCGGCCCTGTAGGCGACGCAACGACAGCACACACATGGGCCAGCCCAGATACACAATAACAGGCCAAGACCACGATCTAGTCCCCAACCGGCACCTCCGACCTCTGTTAGCGGGCTCCGCCTCGCCCGACCCCCTTTCTCCGATCGAGGATACGCTGGACCTCTGCTCGCTACTCTTTTCCAACCAACACGGTTGGGGACGACTAGGAACGACCGACCGGGGACACCCGCTCGGTGTGGGCCTGGGGAGCTAGTGGAGCAGATAAGGTAAGACGTTCAAGTCAACCGTAATACCAAGGGCCGTACCTTGCCATACCCTGCGCACCTACAAGACGGTGTCTCCAGGTCATGACAGACGGACACTATACAACCTTCCAGACGCGTCAGACCATAATCGGTATTGTGGGCACCGACGTTTGTCGTACCAGGCGAACACGGTAGAGCCTACCAGACGCGTCTAGGCATAAACAGTATGTGGGTGCTAGCTGCCATCCCGTTCCTGATGGCGTAAGCAACAAGACTAGGCTGCACACATATACACTTTCTCTCTTTCTCTTTGACTTGTAAGGCCATCCCTTTCAACTATAAAAGGGGATGCACTCTCTCCTAAAAAACAGAGGTTGTCGCTCTCTCTCTCTCAAAGACTCTATCGACAACTCGAGAACACAACAGCTCAATAAGCTTTAGAGACACACAGAGCATACGCTCCAATACATAGCATACGTTAGAGCCCCCGTCAATCTTGGCCACTCGGTTCAGAGTCCGACCGGGCCTCTAACACCCCCATTCTCATTCCTATTCGTTTGTAACCCTACAGCAAACTTCGAGCACCTAGGCTCAGGAATAAAGTCATCGACTGACTAAAACTGGACGTAGGGCACGTTGCCTGAACCTGTATAAATCTTGTGTCATTGAGTGCTAGGCCGCATCCGATCACAATGCACGGCAAAACTATAAATATATACTTGTTGGTCACTTTTCGCACCGACAGTTGGCGCCGTCCGTGGGGAGGACGTCGTGCGTTCCCGATTTTGGTTATCAGATGGCCCATCTTTCAGCCATCTTCGGCATGGCGGACTCTAGCGATACGATTCGCTTCAGATCGATGGAGTTTCCCATGCTCCCACCTGTTGGGATGTGGGTTCCTCCCATTTTTGGGCTGCTCCAGACCTTCCTCTTCGGAAGCCTGGACTTCGTCACCAACCAGCTCGGCGTACTTTGACTCCGTGAGGAGGCACTTGTCCCGACGCCCACTGGAGGAGGAGCGCCCTCCACCGGCCTCGAGCCACTCAATGACCTGAACGTCGAGACACCCGCGCTTCGCCTCGAGCCTTTCTAGGCTCAAACTCCATGGTGAGTGACATACATATTGTTCTTTACTCATTATTTAACACCTTCCGCCGACTCTCCGGAGGGACCCCGTTGTCCTCACCATGACCGTTGTATGACCGGTTCCCCTATGGCTTCGTGTCCCTCATGGACGCATGCGCGGGGGGCTCCAAACGATGCTGACGCCGCCCCCTCTCATGTCCGAGTTCATGGGGATGGTGGGCTACGCTCCCGCCTCCTTCCATGACCTCGTCAATGATGGGATCGAATGCAATGGCTCCATCATCGGTGACATCGTGGCACCTGGCCACCCTCTGTCCTGGGAGTGTGCTTTGGCGGACGCCCTGGGACAGCCATCGGTGGTAGTGGAGTCTCTGTCGACTCACACCCCTCTAGACCCCTGTGCGAAGGCCCTAGCGCATGCACAGGAGCACGACGAGGAGTTATGGAAAAGGTTTTAGAGCTAGCCGCCACCTACACTGGCATGCTCGGCACAGCACGCTGCGCCACATGCGCGTAACCCAACGAGCGAAGCTCGGGGTCACGCTCGTTAGGTCCATTGTAACATCCTAGATGGGAGGGAATGACCACCTCAGTTTGCTCAAGCTGGCCAGAACATCACGGCTGCGGCGATGCTTCTGCACGGCCTTACCGAGCCTATCGACCCCTAGGAACATGCAATCCACCAGAACCTTCAAGCGCTAGTGGAAACTACCATCGTTCAGTAGGCAGAGAGCTCCGTGTTGCGACACTGGCTCATGGCCTCTTGCCCAATCGGGGGACTAGGGTCGCACCAATTGAATTGCTCCGTCCACTCACCACTGTAGTTGCTGGGCGTGGGGTAGGAAGCTGCAGCTACACTAGAGCCTGACCTAGTGCCCGCTCCACATCAACCACCTATGCGCAAATAGCCTAGTCCGAACCATGACACTCGCAGCGTCATCAACAATCGACGCCACGCTCGGCATGGACGTCCATTGAGTGACGGTGAGAGCAGGCGACATAGGCCCTGACCTGACCATCGAGGAGTGCAGGGACATGCACCCCAGGCATGGCGGCCAACTAAATGATCGGAGCCTAGCCTCGATGGCCTAGGGCCATGGGCCTTCGATTGCCACATCTAGAAAGTGTCATTCCCATAGCGCTTCCGACCGCCCACCAACATCACTAGGTACACCAGGGAGACAAACCCCCTATGGCCCAAAGACTTCTGGATCTCTTGCCAAGCTAGAGGAGTGGATGATGACTACTTCATCATCTAGTACCTCCCCATCTTTGTGGGGGAGCATGTTTGAGCATGGCTCAAATTCCTTTCGCCCGACAGCATCCACGACTAGGCGGACCTCAAGAGGGCCTTCGTTAGAAATTTCTAGGGGACCTTTGTCTGTCCTAGGAATTTCTAGGACCTCAAGAGCTACTAGCAAGAGCCCAATGAGTCCCTACAGGATTACATTCGTAGGTTCTCAAAGCAGTGCAACTCCCTTCCTGATGTCGTCGATGCGGACGTCATTAGGGCATTTATCTCTAGGACAACCTGCAAGTCCCTGATCCACAAGCTCGGCTGTGTGAAGCCCCATACCACCTGCGACCTACTTGACATCGCCACAAACCGCACCTTCGGTGAGGAGGTAGTCGGGGTGGTCTTCAGCAGCGGTCGGGATAGGGGCAAGGCCAAGCGCGAGGACCAAGGCGAGGGCCCCTCCACATAAAAGGGGCAAGAAGAACATGATGGATCAGCATCGACCGACCAACTCAGCTTTGGTTGCCAATGTCGACCACACAGTCAAGCAGCCCCAGCAGGGCCAGCCCAACCATTTCGATAGGCTCATGGAGAGTCCATGCACCAACCATGCCTATCCCATTAAACACCTCTATAGGGACTACGAGCTCCTCAAGCGCTTCCTGTGGCAAGCCAAAGGAAGGGAAAGGCAAGGAGGACATAGCCAAGAAGGGAGGCATGGCGGGCAAGGATGAAGACGGCTTCCCTAACCCCAAGGAATGCCTTATGATCTTTGGGGGATCCAACGCCATCCACTCCAAGCACCAGCACAAGGTACGCTATAGAGATGCACACGCCGCTGAGTTGGTCCATCCCTCTTCCCTCAGCTGGTTAGACTCCCAAATCACTTTTGATCAGAGAGACCATCTTTCCCACGTTGCCTGACTAGGTCGCTACCCGCTCATTGTCGACCCCATCGTCCACAAAAAGCACCTCACCAAGGTGCTGATGGACGAAGGCAGCAGCCTCAACATTCTCTATGTCGACACCCTTGGCGCCATATGCATCCCTCGGTCGAAGATCCACCCAGTGAGCTCTCCCTTCCATGGCATGATCCTAGGGATGCAGGCATACCCACTCGGGCAGATCAACCTACCCGTCACATTTGGCGACCGAGCCAACTTCCGGTCAAAGGTCCTGACCTTTGAGGTGGTGGACTTTCTAGGGTCCTACCACACCATCTTGGGGAGGCCATGCTATGCCAAGTTCATGGCGATCCCCAACTACACCTACCTCAAGCTAAAGATGCTGAGACTGAACGGAGTCATCACCATGGGTAGCACCTTTTTGCATGCCAACACGTGCGATCGTGAGCATTACAAGCTCGCCACCGCCATCATCAACTCCACTGAGCTTCCAGAGCTCAGGAATTCGGTGACTCTAGCAGTCCCCGACTACAATGAGCCAACCTCCTCAAGTGCCTTCCATCCGACCGAGGAAACCAAGGCGCTGGAGATCAACCCCACCAACCCGACCAAGATGATTTGGGTTGGGACCAAGCTCCCGGCCAAATAGGAAAGCGAGCTCATTGACTTCCTACGCGCAAATCATGATGTCTTCGTGTGGAATCCTTCCAACATGCTAGGCATATCGAGGGAGGTCACCGAGCATGCACTATGCGTCGTCCTAGGCTCAAAGCATGCTAAGCAACGCCTGTGTTGCTTTGACGATGAGAGGCGCATGGCCATAGGTAAGGAAATCACCAAACTCCTAGCAGCCAGATTCATCAAAGAGGTATACCAGTCTGACTGGCTAGCTAATCCTGTTCTTGTGAAAAAGAATGAGAAATGGAGAATGTATGTTGATTATACTAGCCTCAACAAGGCATGTCCAAAGGACCATTTTCCTTTACCACGCATAGACCAGATAGTCGACTCCACCTCAGGGTGTGAAATCCTCTCCTTCTTGGATGCCTACTCAGGCTACTACCAGATCATGATGAAAGAGTTGGACCAGGTCATGACTTCATTCATCACCCCATATGGTTCATACTATTACATAACCATGCCTTTTGGTCTAAAGAACACTGGCGTCGCCTATCAACGGTGCATGCAGCGATGCTTTGCCGACCAAATTGACCCACCTGACCAACCTGACCAAGTCGAGTGGCAAAAACCAACAATCACTGTCTATATAGATGACATAGTGGTGAAAACGGCTCAAGCTAGCGACCTGATCGCAAACTTGGCCGCCACAATCGCGAACCTCCGAAGGTTCAACATCAAATTGAATCCCAAAAAATATGTTTTCGGGGTTCCAAAGGGGAAGCTGCTCGTATACATCATGTCCGAGGGCGACATCGAATCCAACCCCACAAAAATCATGGCCATCTCCAACATGGGCCCTATACACAACATCAAGGTCATATAGAGGCTGACCGGCTATTTGGTCGCCCTGAGTCGTTTCATCTCCCGACTAGGTGAACGGGGGATGCCTCTCTACAAACTTCTCAAGAAGACAGATGCATTCGTCTTGACAGAGGAGGCACAGCAGGCTTTGGAAAGCCTCAAAGCATCACTAACATCGGCCCCAATCCTCATCGCTCCCGAATGGGGAGAATCCCTCCTCCTCTACATTGCGACAAGCAACCACGTTGTGAGCGTCGCCCTTGTCATTGAGAGGGAGGAGCCAGGACACCCCCTGAAGGTCCAACATCCAGAATACTTCATTGGTGAGGTACTCACCGACACCAAGGTTCACTATCCCCAGGTCCAGAAGCTTCTATACGCCATTTTGATGGTGACCCAAAAGCTCCTGCACTACTTCATCAATCACGAAGTCATCGTCGTCACTTCATACCCGCTGGGAGACATTATCTGTAACCGTGATGCCATGGGATGAATCTCCAAATGGGCTCTCGAGCTCATGGGCCACATCATCAGGTATAACCCTTGCACCACTATTAAGTCTTAGGCTCTCACCGACTTCATCACTGAATGGACGAAAGTCCAGCTTTCGACCCCATATGTCACCCATGAGTACTGGATGATGTACTTCGATGGGTCAGTTATGGCACCTGGCTTGGGGGATGGAGTGGTTCTGATCTCCCTAGATGGGAGCAGGCTTCGCTATGTGATCCATCTCCATTTTTTAGCATCGAACAATGCCGCAGAGTATGAAGCCCTCATCAATGGACTGTGCGTCACTGTCGAGCTCGGTGCCACACGGCTATATGTCCACAGTGACTTAGAGTTGGTCATAGACCAAGTCATGAAGGAGTCCTCCTGCAAGAGCCCTCTCATGGTAGCATACTACCAGGAGGTGTGCAAGCTCAAGGACAAGTTCTAAGGGATCGAACTGCATCATGTCCCCTAAAAGGACAATGATGTCACCGACTTCCTCATGAAATTGGCTGCCAGGCGGGTTCCATCTCTAGATGGGGCCTTCATCAACGATCTCCATGAGCCATCTACCCATGTTCTAGAGGATCCAACCCAGATGCACACCAATACCAATCTAGCACTCGGGTGCTCCAACCCCTCGACGTGCCCCGACCCCAACCAAGTGCTCGGGGGCTCCGACCTTGGTGCCTCCATGGCAATGTCCCCCGGCGACATTGTCGTGATGGCACTCGATCCGACCGACTAGAGAGCACCACTGCTTGCCTACCTCCTTGAGGAGGTTCTCCCACCAGAAAAGACTGAATCACGATGAATCGCTCAATGCACCAAGACGTTCGTCGCCATTGGTGATGAGCTTTACAAACAAAGTCCGTCGGGAGTACTCATGATGTGCATCCCACCCGACTAGGGGAAATAGCTCATTCTTGAGGTCCACGCTAGAATCTACGAACATCACGCGGCCCCGAGGTCACTGGTCAGGAAAGCCTTTCGACAAGGTTTCTACTAGCCCACTGCACTCCAAGACAAAGAGGAGGTTGTCTGCAGGTGCGAAGGATGCTAGTTCTACGCTCGGCAAACTCACCTGCCAACGCCGGATTTTCAGACCATCCCCATCACCTGGCCATTTGCAGTCTGGGGCCTTAACATAGTTGGACCCCTCAAAAAGGCCCCAGGTGGCTTCACACACCTACTCATAGCAGTGGACAAGTTCACCAAGTGGATAGAGGCGAAGCCCATCACCAATATCCGCACAGAAGAGGCGGTCAAGTTCTTCCTCGACATCATCTATCGGTTTGGTGTCCCTAACTATATCATCACCAACCATGGAACAAACTTCACCGGAAAGAAGTTCCTGGACTTCTGTGATGGATACGGTATCAGGATCAATTGGGCCTTGATCTGACACCTACGTACTAACAGTCAGGTCGAGCGGACCAATGGCATGGTCCTCCAAGGACTCAAGCCCCGCATCTTTGACCGACTCAAAAAGTGTGATGGGCAATGGGTTGCAAAGGTCCCAGCGATCCTCTAGGCCTAAGAACGACCCCAAACCGCTCCACAGGATTCAACCCCTTTCTTCCTAGTGTATGGAGCCAAATCAGTGTTACCATCCGACCTCGATCATAGCGCCCCAAGAGTAAAGGCCTTCGACTAAGACTGAGTCATGGAGGCTTAGCAGGACGTGGTCGACCTACTCAAGGAGGCTCCTAAGATGACCGTCATCCATTTTGCTCATTACCAGCAAACTCTTTGCTGGTACCATGAAAGAAAAATTAGGGGAGGATCTTCGAGGTCGGTGATCACATACTCAAGAGGACCCACAGTCCACCAAGGACAAACATAAGCTCTCTCCACCATGGGAAGGACCATACACGGTGGCCGAGGTGATTCGATCGGGCACCTACCAGCTGAACGACGACAATGGCAACGTTCTCACCAACACATGAAACATCGAATAGTTACGTCGTTTCTTTCTCTAAAGCTCGTTCTTACTGCTCATTTCCATTCAACGTTTGCTCCTACAGCGCCCTAGCCCAAGCACTCTCGGCCTAGGTCGCTGGGGGCTCCATGGGGGTACGATACCACCCTCCTTTTTTTACTATAATGTAGTAATATTTTTCGCCCAAATGAAAGAGCGTCGCCCAAATGAAAGGGTATTCCATTCCTTTGATTACCCTATGTAACTTGCGCTTTAACCTCCCGACCGATCACACCCCACCACGACCTATGGTTACGAGTAGATGAGCCTCACGGGCCGCGCTCGGGTACTTAAGGTTGCAGCCTACGGGTCAATGGGCATGTGCAAAAAAGAAAGGACAAAAAAATAAAGATATGCAAGGGTAAAAACAAGGACAGACGGGACAAGCTTCCTATCACACCCCAAAATTTCTGATTTTGGGTTGTGCATAAAAAACACTAAATAAAATTAATTATTTTAATATTTAGATAAAATTTACCAAGTTTAGTTTGAGCTAGCATAAATTTTGTTATAGGAAAAATGTGAATTTTCAAAGTTTTCTAATTTTGATGGTCTTTTGGATGATGTTATGTTTGTTTGTTGCTTCTTTGTGTGTTGGGAGTGAGCAAAGTCTTTAAAATGTGTTAGTAGATCGATTTTCCTTCTCTGGCACGCCTTTATCTTTTTCTACAATCAAATTCTTTGTTTCTCGACTCAAGTTTTCATTGGGAGCTTTCTAAAATATTTTCTTTGTAACGCAAATCACTCCTTTCAGTTCCTCGTCCGTCAATCAATCTCTACAAACTTCTCGGGAATTTTTCAGCTTTTTCTAGAACTTGTTCCTACTTGTCTATGAGTATAATTTAATTTTCAGATGCTCCAAATTATCTTATCATCGGCTCCAAATACTTTATTTGGGTTCCACATATTCCATAATGTCTCTGGGAATTTTCCCTAAATTTTTAGAGCTTTTGGAGTATTGGTCGTGGCTTAAATAATAATTCTAGACTTTTCTAGAATTATTTTATCCATGAAATTAATTAATTCTAAAAATAATAAATCTCTCATTTTCCCAACGCTCAAAGCCCATGTGCAATAATCCTAATAAATCTTAAAGGGCGATGCATTTATTTACTAATGGACTTTAATAATTATTTAGGCCTATTAGCAAATGTGGAGGTGCAACATCAATTAGTATCATATTGCTAGTTGATGTAGATATGGGGAGTTTTTCTCCCTATAAATATATACCAACCTCTTGGATAAAGCACATCAAAATTGCCATAAGAGGAGCCCCTAGTTTAGGAAATCCCTCGTGTAGTAAATTAGATTTTTCTCTTCTTTCTCTAGTTGTCGCCGTCGCCGCCGCGCTGCCCAGCCCGGCCATCCTCTCCTTCGTGCAACAAGTCAAGCCCACCCCTGCGCAGCTGCTGTTGCCATTGTCGTGTGGTGGCTGTACGGGAGGCTAAAAGATGAAGACGAGGCAATTACAAAATTACCACCAGTTCGTAATATCATCGTTGTATATTCGTTTTTAGTCTGTTTCGAGTCGTTCCAATTGCGTTAGATTCGTATTGATGTGATATACATGCTAGTGTCGTTGTTTTTCATGTCAAATGACTTTTATATATATGCTTAAATATTAATTTGATTAATATGCATGCAACTAGTTTTTATAAATAAAAGCAACATAATTATATACAATGTTCTTTTGCAAAAAATTTTAACATGACTAGTTGCTAACATAAATATGTTTCTAAATTATAATATGTTTAGTCTAAACACACGTATCAAATTTGATTAGATGTTCTCACATGTCAGTTTGTATTTGCATGTTAAAGTTGAATTGGCATAAATGATATCAAAATATTTATAAATAAAATATGATTAGTTTTAACTCAGTTTTTAAGTATAAATATGATTTGTTTAATCTAAATTAATGCTACTCACATAGTTTTTCCTAATTAACATAAATCTAGTTAATAGTCTTCTCTTTTCTTTTATAATATAAAACCCTGTAGTCGTTTCTTTACAACCGTAGTTCCGATTAGCGTGTTTTTCATGTCTGTGTGTTCGTAGCAACATGTAGAACATCTTTAAAACCTTTTTACTTGATATTTCATATGTTTGGTGTATTATTCTAATTTAGTTCTATTGTTTGCTTCATGTATGATTGCATGGATGCTTGTGTGGTGCTTTATGATCTTGTCTAGTTGGTGAGTTATACGTGGTGAATCAAGAAGCAGATCTTTGAAGTTTTGGACTTGAAGAATGATCTAAGTATAAGGCAAGTATAGCATGAGATCATCCTTGTTGTCCTATACACCTTTAATCATTTAATTCATACTATAGGTGTCTACCTTGACTACCACTAAGGATGTCCTAGTACTTTGTACCTTGTGCCTTGATACCTATGGGGTATTGCATTGGGTTGTATGATGCTTGTGCTCAACTACAACCATGATCTTGTAACTTGACTAATGGTATATGCAATAAACATTAAAAGATGCTTTTTAGCAACATGGAACAAGGGGGCTAGAGCATTAGGCTATTTTTATGGTGCTCTAGATTCCTCTTCCTAAGGACTTATATGTTAGTGATCATCCGGGACTTACAGTACAACCATGAGGACTACATGGCTCTGGTCTTAGTCTAGTACCTTGCTCTTTCTAGTTTGTAGCAGTTTACCAAAAGGGCAAGAGGGGCATACCAGGCTGGGTATGGGCCTCATCCCTAGGGTGTGTACTATGCTACGTGTATAAGTGCCACTTCTAGAGATGACTCCACAACACTTAGGAGATGGAATCCTTAGCGGCTGCTCCTTATTAGAATGACTAGGGAAAAGTTTCGTAGTGTACCCTGCCTGCTCACCTTGGAAGTGTTTTGGGAGTTGCAAACCTAGGCATATGGGTATCATGACTCATGGTGAAAGTGTACAACCTCTACAGAGTGTAAAATTGGTATATCAGTCATGCTCACGGTCACGAGCGGCCTTGGAACCCTTACAGAATAGATGATAAACACTGATGATATTGATGATAAAGATGCTCACTAATGATTACTGTTTATGCTATTCATTATTCATGTTTACCTAATCATGAGTTTACATGGGCTTGTGATAAACTTGTTGCTACTCAATTGCTAAAAGATGACTCATTAAAAGCTAATCGTAGTTAAACCAGATTCAGCCTTTTGAGCCTCATGAACCCCATGTTATATTTATTGAGTACGATATGTACTTATGCTTGCTTTACTTTTTAAATCTTTGGAAAAATCCTAGATGGGTACCAGATTGCTAGAGTTTGGAGAAATTAGGCTTTGTGATCAACTAGTCAGTTGTCCCTGTGGAAGTGGAGTCTTTACCTGAAGATCAGAGTTGTTTTTCCACTGTCTATACTCTAAGGTTATATTCCTTATACTAATACGCTATGTATTTAAGCATTGTCTATTGATATTACCTTTATTTGTAGCTATATGTGAGATTTGACTTCCTGGGCTCACATATGGTGTGTATCTAGTTTTGTCCTTAAAACCGGGTGCTACACTTCCCCTCATGAGTGATTCCATCGCAAAATGAACTTGAAATATTCACAAATGTAAAATTGTTCACAAGGGGGCTCCCCCACGAACTCATCTTTTATATAAACTGACTATTTCTACTCTAATTCCATTATGGCCCCATGGCTACATCGGCTAACGGTGCAATTGACAAGGACGAAGGCAGATCGGCTATGGTCAAAATGATGTTTGGCTCGGTTGGGGGTAGGACGACACTCACCTCTGAACCTAGCCTTTGTTGCCTCCACAGGCTGAATGATGTCTTCCTGGCGCACATCTACAGCCATGGTCGAACAATGAGCCTCCAACACCCACTGTGCGGTGACGTGCTCTATCTCGCTCGACCTCTGGGTCACGAGCTTCGCCTCGCCTAACCTCTAGGTCATGAGCTCTGCCTTGCCCGACCTCTTGGGTTCGTGGCCTTGGCTGACGGGATGTGGCCTACCCAACAAAACATCGCCTGGGTGGGGCCCACCACTACCACAACCTAGGCACCAAAAATGAGGTGCAACCATGCACAAACGACCCTCCGCCTTCAAAGGTAGGGTTTGGAGGGGCCCACCAACAGAATCTCCATCGAGGAGAGGCCAACTGGTCACCAGAGTCGATCGAACAGCTTGGGCAGCTACCGATAGACAGGTAAGGAGCAGTGGGATTCCCCATGTGGGTTATGCCGACTCTATCACAAACGACGGGCCCGGATTCCACTTGGACATATCCAATAGGAGCTCCTTGAACCTATCACTCGAGCCATTAAGGTAACTTTACCAACCTTTGTTCTACTTTTCAAGTGCATGATCATTCATTCATCCATTCTCATGCATATCCATACATTCATCCCATACATCCAAGCATTGCATATGCAATTGTTGCATCACAATGCTTCGTGTCGTGTCATGAAGCGGTAGTCGTCTCATTCGATATGAGCGGCGACCAACTAGGGTTCGAAGGTCAGCCCATGAAGGGCTTAAGACCACCTCACATCAAACAGAGCTAGGGGAGAAAATGCAGATGAGCCCCAATGGCCTTTGCATGATTCGCTCAGAAGCGGACAGGGTCATCTCGACCTTCTCGTTCGATCCTGACCATGAGCCATGCCCACAGAATCTCCATCAAGGGGAAGCCAGCGGGCCACCTAAGTTGGTATCTGGAATAGCTCAGGCATCTGCTGGGAGGTGGGTTAAGGAGTAGTGGAATGCCACATGAGGGCTATGCCGACCCTGTTACGAACGATGGACCCAGATTCCACTCGGATATACCCATTAGTGAGCTCATCGAGCGCGTCACTCGAGCCATTGAGGCAAGTGACGTTAGCTCAAACCCTCTAATTGCAGAAACCGTGGATGGGGTGATGCACAAAACATGACCGAGCCCTACCGAGCCCGACGGGGCTCGAGGCCTCAGGCCACCTGACCTCAACTTGGGAGTCTAGCCAACCACACAGGTTGTGGTCAGAACGGACATGGGTGAACACCCCAATTGGAAGAGACACAAGAGTCCATAGCCCCAAAAAAGAGTACCAAGGTGCTTAGCCTCCAATCGACTCCCTAGTCGGCCGCAGGCTAGAGGGCCACACCCATCGGATGCGCTCGCACGCACCCAATGGAAAATGGATTACTAGCGAGTCTCCTCCTCAGGGGCTGGGCGCCTATGTCTACACAGCGTGCCTCTGTAGCCTTCGCTAGTCCCTTCCTTAGGGGTTGGGTGCCAATATCCCTCTAGTGCGCCTCCACGGCCTTCGCCAGTCCTCCCCACAGAGGCTGGGCACCCGTAACCCCTTCGCCAGTCGCTTCCTTAGGGGCTGGGTGCCAATATCCCTCCGGCGTGCCTCTGTGGCCTTCGCCAGTCCTCCCCACGGAGGCTGGGCACCCGTATCCCCTTTGCCAGTCCTCCACATAGAGGCTGGGTGCCAAAATCCTACTCGGTTACCCTACACGGTACAACAAACCAAGGGGGAAAACACTAAAGTTCCAATAATAGCCCCTTCACGACTTCATAGAAGTCCCAAAGGGGCTCAGGGGCTTCTGTCGGGTTCATAAACTCAGGGTCCCTAATGGACCTGCTTCCCTACAAAACTCGGCCTAGCAGGCGGTGCAACAATAGCACACGCCTAGGCCAGCCCAGACACACAATAATAGGCCAAGACCACGATCCGGTCCCCGACCAGCACCTCTGACCTCTGTTCATAGGCCTCGCCTCGCTAGACCTCTGGGTCACAGGCTCCACCTCGCTCGACCCCCTTTCTCCGACCGAGGAAATGCCGAACCTCTGCTCGCTACTCTTTCCCGACCGACACGGTCGGGGATGACTGCGAACGGCCAACTGGGGACACTCACTCGGTGTGGGCCTAGGGAGCAGGCAGAGCAGATAAGGTAAGGTGCTCAAGTCAACCACAATACTAAGGACTATACCCTACCATACCCTATGCACCTGTAAGATGGTGCCTCTAGGTCATGATAGACAGATACTATACAACCTTCTAGACATGTCAGATCACAAACAGTATTGTGGGCGCCCATGTTTGCCATACCAGGCGAATACAGTAGAGCCCGCCAGACGTGTCTGGGCATAAATAGTATTGTGGGCGCTGGCAGCCATCCCATACCTAATGGCAAGAGCAACACAACTAGGCTGCACACATATACACTTTCTCTCTTTCTCTCTGACTTGTAAGGTCATCCGTTTCAACTATAAAAGGGGATGCGCTCTCTCCTAAAAACTAGAGGTTGTCTCTCTCTCTCTCAAAGACTCTCTCGACGACTCGAGAACACAAAAGCTCAACAAGCTTTAGAGACATACAGAGCATATGCTCCAATACTTAGCATACGTCAGAGCCCCCGTCACTCTCGGCCACTCGGTTCAAAGTCCAACTAGGCCTGTAACACCCCCCATTCTCATTCCTATTTGTTTGTATCCCTACAGCAAACTTCGAGCACCTGGGGTCAGGAATAAAGTCATCGATCGACTAAAATTGGACATAGGGAACGTTGCTTGAACTAGTATAAATCTTGTGCCATTGAGTGCTAGGCCACATCCGATCACAACGCATGACAAAACTACAAATATTTACTTGTTGGTCACTTTTTGCACCGACAAAAATATTGGTAATTTTATACCTATATAATTGATCAAACTTAAGATACCAACACATTACACTATGCTAGAATTGTAAGATGGAGGGCCTCGGATTATTTTGCTCTAGCAATATCAAGCAACATGATCGCGTAGACAGAATCGGATGGTAGCACACGGGACGTAGAAATTTATACCGGTTTAGGGCACGGTGCGCACTAAACCCTACTTCAGTGGTGAGGCTGCTCTTGTATTCGTATGCTCAATTACAGGAGCTATTGCTCCTAGCTACGAGGTGGATTGGAATGGTGGAAGATGGATCCTGAGCCTGAGGTCCCTTCCCTCCTTTATATAGGCAGGAAAGATAGGGTCATAGAGAGGGCGATCGGGCTAACAGATTGTGTTCCTAGTTTGTTACATGATATGCGGAACAGATTGATCCTAGCTATCATCCAAATATAGCCACCCTAGTTTGCCTTGATCTCCACGTTGGTTGATCGCGTCAGCCCTTGCAGGCCCCTTCCTTGATGGCTGCTAGGCCAATAGCCTAGTGATGGTCACATATTCAGACGGTACGGGTATCTCTGGCCCATATATCTGACAGTAGCCCCCGTAGGACTTAATGAAAAGCACGCAGCCTTAGCCCTTGGGACGTCACAATTTCCCTTGCAAGTTCTATGTACTATAAGTACCAGTGAGCATTTTCATCGAGTACTGAAGATTTAATGCAGTGCAACTCGATATTCCCAAGTATTGGGGAGCCAGTATGTTGTCGTTCGAGTACCAAAGCATTTTTTGGGTAGCGAGAATCTTCTTCAAGTATCGAGTGGGGCGGCAGTACACCATACATTAGGGAACGTAGCTCCCTAGGAGTTGAAAGCTCCTGCCTTGGGTGGTACACCCAACATTAGGAAACATAGTTTCCTAGGCATAGCCCTCGAGGCGTTGTTAACGCCACGTTCGGGTGGTGGCACCTGATAACCGAAAGCATAGCTTCTAGGACGTTCATAGGTGTTGTGGTAGGGTGGTAGCACCGCTGTGCTCAGGAAGTCAGTTCTCGAGGTATTCTGGCGTGCAATTAGTGGTTGTGCATCACAAAGTCCTAGTCGTAGAACAGTAATGAGGGCGGGGTGCTTTCACCGCCTTCACTCATGCGTCACTATGCCAATTGGTTTTTGGGTGACCCAATTTGGGTCATTTGTTAACAAACACTAAGGGCGTCATTTTTTTCTTCGAGACACATTAAGTAACCGATCTCAAATTTTCGTGGGCCTCATTAGTGAAAAAAGCGAGGTCATTGTCTCGGAGCCCTGAGGCCAATATAACAGCGTCCTAGGTCAGGAACTACTACGGGCGAGTAATGAACATGTGAGTAGTTGTGGGCCATATAACAGCGTCCTGGGTCTGGAACTACTATGGGCGAGTAATGGACGCATGAGCAGCTATGGGCAGTTGCGCAAATTACTCTTCGAGCTAGTAATGGGTAAAACGAGTGAACGTCCATGTCCTAACGAATAGGGGTGGTAGGACAAAGCCTGACCAGCGGGGGCACGTCATAAAACTCTTTTTCTAGATTCCAGGAGCTCGTACTTTGGTTATAGCCATGGGCCAACCAGTTTTCCGGTTTCCCACAAAGGGGCATACATTAACTGAAAATAAGGTACTTCGAGCTCGTCCGTGCATTGGGAGATTTATGTGACACCGAGTGTCAGAGGTTTTAGGATCATACTGGTGACCCTCCTAAATACCCCCTAACTCTTAGTAGGGGCAGGGTCGATAGTGAATGAGTCACTACCGCTTACACCTGCTGCAAGGGTGAGTCAGGCCGAGTACTCGACCTAAGTGTCAGGTCACCCGCCTGCACCGGCTCGGGCTATGATGTATCAAGATTGGGCCACAGAGAACCCATGAGTGAGTTTGTTTACCAGAAGCTAGAGCATCGGGGTTCACGGCTCGCTTTCCCAAGCACAAGCACGTGAGGTTGGGATTTTGTCCGCGCTCTGGTTCTTGCTTATATATATAAGGGGCAGGCATCAATGGGCATACTTTCATCTGCGCATTTATTAGGCTTACCTCCCTTTCTTTAACCTTTTGGCTTTCTCCACCTTCGTCCCCTCAAATTAGATCCGATGGAGAGTGTGGGGAGCTCAAGGATGGAGGCTCCCAAATGGGCGGTGGCCGAGCACTACCCACCTGTCTGGCCTGCCTTCATCGGGTGAGTTCTTCAAATGACCCAAATCGGGTGAGCCAGGGGTTCCTATGTTTCTTCTCACTGGGTGTTCTTCTAGGCTTCCAACATTCAATGACATGAGTCCTCCTCCTTCTCCCAATTCGTCGGATGGGGCCACGGTGGCAGAGACCATGGCTCCACCTGTAGCCATGGTAGTTGAGGATGAGGTGAGCCTTCTCTAGGCACAACTAGAAGTCATGTGAGTGGTGACGGCTAGGTCAGAGCAGGAGGTGGCTGCCATCAGGATGTGCCACGCTGAAGCCCGGGCGTAGGTTCTTGGTGAGTTCTCGATGAGATTTCATGTTTGTTCTTCTTGAGATGTCTTGTCCTAATGAGCGGTTGCTCTGCTTGTGCTTTTTAGCCAACCAAGAGCAACTGGATGTCGCTCAAGACAAAGGTAGTGAGGCTTCATGAAGCCAATGCCATGTTGATCGAGCAGGTGATGGAGGCGGAGCGTGATCGTGATGTCGCTGCGGCAGACTCATCGACCATGGTGGTTAGAGCGAGCCATTACCGAGATCTTCATGCTACCTTGCTAGGAGAGTGCGGCGGTGTTATTGACGTGCTCTCACCGGCATGGGCGAGCATCGAGGAACGTCTTGGTAATGTACCAAGATGGTTTGTGGAAGTGATCCTCCATGTAGTTTAGTCTGGAGTGGCATTGGCACTAGGGGTCGCTACCCTTCAGAATGGCAAGGACCTCTACGACATGGCGACTGGTTTCCACCAGTGGAGAAGCCCAAAGATGTCAATGCCTGGTCGTGGAGTTTAGGAGCATGGCAGGTGCCATTGCCGAGTATGAGAGAGTGGAGGATGTTATCCATTTTGGTCCTCATGGAGTGTAAATTGCATTGGCCTTGAAATAAAGACTTCTGCATTCTGTGTTCATCTGAGTAACCGCTTCACGACTCGTGTAGTACTTGGTTGTAGCCCCTGAATCAGTCTGATAGATTAGCATAACGTATTGTGGTGATTGATTGGAGCCCCTTACACACTGTGCCTGAGTGCGGTGTGACCTCAGAAAATTTTTCCAATCATGTAGCCCCCGAGTACCCTGGTAGGTCAGTGCGACCTATTAGGGTGCTTAGTTTAAGCTTGATGACATGTTGACTTTTGTGATGTAGTCTCACACTTTTGCAACGGGTTGGTGGTTGCACCCCCCGAGAGTTGTTCCTTTTAGTACAAGGTTACTTCTTTACACGTAGAACCGTCGTAGCAAGTCGACGTTCCAGGCATTTGTGTAGACTTCACTTTTCATGTTTGCTAGCTTGTACGTTCTTGACTTCAGTACTTCGGCCATGATAAACGGCCCTTCCCAAGGAAGAGAAAACTTGTTTTCCCCTTAGTGGATTGGACCCATCACAATACTAGATCGCCTTGCATGAAGTTTATTGGCCGAACGTGCTTATTGTGGTACTTGCGCAACTGTTGCTGATACTTTGTGGAGCGGACGAGTGTCGTTCTGTGGTGCTTGTTGAGCCTAACAAGGGAGTCTTGTAAGGATTCCTCTGTTGTGTCCTCATCATAGGCGTGGACTCAGGGAGAGGCATAGCCGATCTCCTCATGGAGTACCATGTCTGCGCCATAGATGAGGAAGAAGGGGGTGAACCCCGTTGGTCTAGCAGGAGTGGTCCATAGGCCCCACAGAATTAGCTAAAGCTCCTAGACCCATCTTCCCTCGAACCTCTTGAGTTTCCTAAAGATTCGAGGTTTGAGGCCCCGAAGAAAGCAACTGTTCGCCCTCTCTACCTGTCCATTGGTCTTTGGGTGGGCTACTGAAGCCCATCTTACATTGATCTATCGTTCGTCATAGAAGTTGACAAACACACTTCCCATGAATTGGATGTCATTGTTAGTGATGATCGTGTTCATGACCCCATACCGGTGTATAACCTCTTTGATGAACTTGACCGCCACCTCCAAGCTGGCTGTAGCTACAGGTTTGGCCTCGATCCACTTGGTAAACTTGTCATCCGGATCTAGTGATAGCTGGAGTAAGCATCGAGGAAACAGAGCAACTCTGATGCTGATGTGGAGTCGATGATCTGATCTATATGAGGCAAGGGATAAGGATCCTTGGGGCATGCCTTGTTAAGGCTCATATAGTCGACACACATCCTTGATTTGTTGTTCTTTTTGGGCACTAGGACAGGATTTGCAAGCCAGTTTGGATGCAGAACCTCCCTGAAGACGCCCGCATCGAGGAGCTTGGCTATCTCTTCTTCTATAGCACTGCACCGTTCGTCATCAAACCGCCTCAAACGTTGCTTGACCCGCTCAACGTCGGCCCGGATTCTTAGGGAATGCTCAGTGATTTCTCTTGGAATTCTCGGCATGTTTGAGGGTTTCCAGGCGAAGATGTCCCGGTTGTCAGTTAGGAATTTGACGAGTTCGTCTTGCTAAGCCTGGTTTAGGCTCCTCCCGATGTTTGTGGTCTTACTCGGAGCAGTCTTTTCCAAGCGGACCTTTCTTGAGTCTTCTACGAGCGAGAACAATGGGGCCACAGCCAGTACCGAGGGTGCAAACTATGCTGGTAACAACCTTTTTTCTTCGGGAGGTGAGGTTTGAAAGTTGAGACGCGGCGGCGCTTGCGTTGGAGCCCCCGAGTCCTGTCCCTACAATAGGACATAGTCCAGCTCACGCTGCGCCGGATCCAAGTTTTGGACCTCGTTCTCGATTGCGAGTAGGTCGCATTGGTAGGCGTTATAGAGATCCCCAGAGATGGTGATGATGCCGTTGGGACCCGACATCTTCATCTTTAGGTATGCGTAGTGTGGTATGGCCATGGACTTGACAAAACACGGTATACCGAGCACGGCATGGTAAGTGTCCTGGAAGTTCACGACCTCAAAGGAGAGTATCTCCTGGAGGTAGTTCGCCGCTTGACCAAACGTGATAGATCGACGATGCCGAGGGGCATGACCTGTCTCCCTAATACTATTCCGGTGATCAGGCCCCTTGGTGGGCGTAGTTTGTCTATGCCAATCTTTAGTCTTTCAAAAGTATCCCAATAAATGAAATTGGAATCACTTCGTTCATCCATGAAGATCTTGGTGGCACGAACAGTCTCGAGAACTACGCTGATGACTAGGGGAGACCTGCCGACGTCAACCGAGTGTTCGGGTTGGTCGCTTTCGTCGAAAGTGATCGGGTACTCTGACCAATGTAACCAGGTCATCGCCACAAGCATCATGGCGTGAGCCTCCATGGGCTAGTGTCCCGAATCCAGTTGGGTCCTAGCATGGGCCTGGATGGTCATTACTCGTTTGAGGGTCGAGTGTCCCTTGCGCTGCCGATTGTCCCCTTGGGGGTACCTTGTGAGCGGGTCGCCGCAGCGGCTATCACGGGGTAAGTCTTACTATCTTTGGCGAGCTGAGTGTTGGCAGTCCTTAACTCATATAATCTGACCACCAAATTAATCTAAAATGACAACATTTCATGCCACATCAGATCAAAATACTATTTTATATAACAAGTTTCACGAGTTTTGGTGCTCTTGACTTGTTTTGCGGGATATACTCAAATTGTGTGTCAAAAGATAATATATAGTGCATATACACCTCGGCGGAAATTGAACAAGAAAATATATTTAAATATTGGATGCTGTAAAGGAGTCTCAAACAAATACTTAGAGCATGCACAACATTGTGAAGTGCTCGTCAAGACGACCAAAATGGATATATCATTCAAATATTTTGGGGATAGGATGAGAAAGATATGATATTCCTAAATCATGGATAATTTGGAAGTCAATGTCATCAAGAAATCAAAAGCAGGAACAGTGCAAGGCCATGGGGGCCAGCCAAATGCACGACATGCACTTCAACCAACAGCATGCACTAGGGCCCACAGCAGTCCCAGTCAACATTCGAGCATGCATGCAGGAGGGACACTGGCTCAGCCTAGCAGCTTAGCTTTGCCGGCGGAGGCACACAGGTGCGCAGCAGGCTACCAGCCACATTTGCCGACCCAGCAGCTGGCACGCCAGGGTAACCGGCCCAATGCCTAGCTCAGTATGCGCAGGGCCCAGCACGAAGCACACATGGGAGTCGACGGCGCTGGCCCATCACGAGCGTCCGCACCCATTTACTCAGGTAAAGATGGCAATGGGGACCCGCGACCCGATACCCGACGGGTATTTACTCCATTAGGGTTTAAATATGGACTAAACACACTATCCATGGGTACGTAAATGGACCAAACCCTTCACCCATCAGGTACGTGGGTATGGGTATGTTCCAGCAGTCCCCGTAACCGTTCATCCATGGGTGAAAAATACCCGGCCATCTGAAAGAGATCAATGCTCCGTGGTTAGACTACAGATTCTGAAAAATAATGTAGGTAGAGAGAAACAAATATGCTTGCTAGTAACCTTGGTCATAGTTGGTGCAAAAACCATAGCAATGTTGCGAGCATTCATCTTGTTGTAGCTTTTATTTTCCACCACATCTGCCATGAGATTGATGGCCCATTCAAGCAATGTTGCTTCAACAGGAGGTAGGGTACTTGCAAGATGGCTACACTCTTCTTCAGTGTTGTAGTGCATCACTTGTTCTGGAGTCAACGAGTCCAATACTCCACTTGAAAGTTCCCGACACCATGTCTATAATCAGTAACTTCTACATTAATCATGACTAATGTAGAGGAGAAACTAAATGGAAATGAATCTTAATTTGCAGAAGATATTATTATATGCTATTATTTATCTAATTTTATGTGCTCTGGTTAGTGGTGGTTGCTGTTGAATTGTTGATTTTCATGTGCGTGAATAAATTATTGGCGGGTACGGGTGACCCGACGGGTATGATTTACCCAGCCGGGTATGGGTCTGGGGAAAATTCCCCACCCATGATGGGTATGGGTATTCTGGCGGTACCAAATTTTTATGGCGGGGATGGGTCTGGGGTAGCCATACCCGATGGGGATTTACCCATTGCCATCCGGCGGTGGAGGCTTCCGTTAAGTGCAGTTACCGGAGCCAAACCGACCTCACTAGGTCGGTTCCCGTCCAGAATATTCCATAGAGGCTAGGAGGATCTCTACTCTCCTAAGTTTCCTTCCACCTATAAATAGATGACCTCTCTACACATGTATACACACAACACAAGCGCTCTCATTTCTCTGTTTCCAAGATGTAAAAGTAGTATAGGCTAGTTGGGAGTTAGAGAGAGATGCTCAAGTTCCAGAGTAGTCCTCGGAGGTCTGGTATGATATTGTACTGATCAAGACTCGAGTTTCAATATATTTATTTTCTCTAATTACTTAAATGTTTATCATGGTTATGTAGTCATGCCTTAGTGTTTAGTTAAGCGTGGTAAATATAGTTGTTCTACACCTTAACATGGGATCTCCGCTCGCATCGAGTGCTCTAGTTATAGATCATGACTAGAGTAGTAATCGATAAGCTAAACATGGTGTCTAGCCTATAGGTTACCTGAGATGGCACCCAACCCCACGGATAGCTGTGGTAGCTCTAGGTGGTGACAGCCCTGACAGCCAATGTATTCCACCATGTTCGGGTTGGTGTTTGCAGGACCGTAGTCGGAGCTTCCTAGCCCCCCTCTCATCTCTGTCCATGGCTAGTGTTCTGATGTCCCAAAGTGTTATGGTGTGATCGCTATGTTTGCTCTTTGCTTAGTTATCCCTCTGGTCTGCTCTAGAATGGAACCGTAACTAATAGAGAAGTATGTTGGACCTTGAACTCACCCGTTGTCCACCCAACATAACTTGTCTACTGTTGTATCTTATCATGGTGTTCTCCTGTGTGTCATTTATCAATCACTCCTATCTTTTATCACTTATCCCCACATTAGCCTAGTCGGTATACTAGTTAGTAGATACATGATAGTTAACTATTAACTTCTTTAACCATTGCTTCCCTTAGAATAAATACGATACCCTGGAATACTCCCGGGTGCAAGTTACAACGGTATCCGTGCACTTGCGGATTTATCTCTCATTAACAAATACCAATAATGAGCCACCGGGTACCCGTGATTCTGACACGGGAGGTTCATGGCATAGCCAAGATTCACCCGATAGTCCTATTTTTTACCTCGCTTGACGCTCAACCAGTCAGGCCCGCAATTTCTCTTCATTATCTAGGGTGCCCCGGCCCTATTAGGGTTTATCGCGAGAGTTGGGAAGAGTTCCCAGGCATGTGCCATAGCGATGCTCTTGAGCCTGTCAAAGAATCTAGGCAAAACAACATCTTGTGATGGCGGTAGTTGTGCATCATCTAGGTGGGTTGATTCCCACCAGATTTTGCGTGCAGTGTCGAGGAGGTACTTCTAACAAAATTGAGAGAAAGTAGGCTCGGCGTAGCGGCTTACGTGGCGGTCTATTTGAAGCGGTCCTGCCTCGATCGCGTCCCCGAGCTTGGTGAGGTAGACTTGATCGAGCGATGGTGGTGTCAAAGCCCATGCACGAATCTTGAGGTTGCTATGTCATTGCTCTCTTGATCGCGTAGAGGTGGCGGCGCCGTGTCCGTCCTTCTCTGACCTCCTCCTGATCGCGCTCTTACTCGACCTGCGAAGAATAGCCATCCGAAACACAAAAAATAAATCTGAACGCGAAAGGCCCCTACCTGGAGCGCCAACTATCGGATTATTTTGCTTCGGCAATATCCAACAACGTAATCGCGTAGACGGAATCAAATGGTAGCACATGGGACATAGAGATTTATACTAGTTCAGGGCGTGGTGCGCGCTAAACCCTACTCTAGTGGTGTAGCTGCTCTTGTATTCATATGCTCAATTACAGGGGTTGTTGCTCCTAGATATGAGGTGGATTGGATTGGTGGAAGATGGATCCTGAGCCTGAGGTCCCTACCCTCCTTTATATAGGCAGGAGAGGTAGGGTTACAGAGAGGGCGATTGGGCTAACAGATTGTGTTCCTTTTGTTACACGATATGCACAACAGATTGATCCTAGTTATCATCTAGATACACCCGCCTTGGTTTGCCTTGATCTCCACCTTGGTCGATCGTGTCTGCCCTTGTGGACTTCCTCCTTCATGGCTGCTGGGACAATAGCTTGGTGATGGTCACATATATGGGCGTTGCGGATACCCCTAGCCCATATATCTGATAAAGGGAGTACCACTTACCAGCGGGTAGTGTGGAGTAGTAGGGAAGTAGTAGGGACAGAGTTTTGAGAAGAAGAACAGGAGGTGGAAGAGTAAAGGCCACCTTGGAATTCAAGAGAAACTTCAAAAAGCATCTTATATCCTCCATTCATCATCCCCAACCGTCCATTTCCGCATTGGCCTTCCCAGGCTGCCGGTAACCTCATTGTCCACCTCCTGTCGACACCACCACAACCCCTCCCTTCACCGTCCAACTTTTCTCTAAGGCTCACTTAGTCCTTAAAGCATTAAACTTGCCACTCAAGTCCTCTAACTGTTTCTTTTAGGCCAAACTATCCACATGTTGATGTGGGGCACCATGTGTCACATTATCACCCTTTGAATAAGCATTATACATAGAATTTGTCCACTTAACCCTAATTTTTTCCTATGATTAGCCATCAACTTGTTGCTCCCATTTGGTCCATTCCCATCCTTGTTGCACCTCGTTCCTAAGGTTTACTACAATGATGTTTGTCGCTTACCAAAACCTTAGTGACTCACCATTGGCTAGGAATGCCATGTGGCATTCCTCATCACCTTAGATAAAGCAAGATGTATTAAATGGAGAGTTACCAATGTATATGACCCTTCTTCCCCAAGTGAAAAGGTAGATTTTGATACATGGTTATACAATTTGATTTGTTTTCTTTTAATAATTGGATTGTTCCTATATAGTTTAATTTCTTTTGGTCGCTTATTGACCATAACAAGGTTGGTGGGAGTGCAAGTGACATGATGTTATTCAATGATTTAATTCAAGATTTGGTTTTAGTATATGTTCATTTTAAGGGAGAAAGTATACTTGGAGCAATGTGCAAGATGATCCTCTACTGGAGAACTTAACTGGGTTTTCACTTCATTTTTGCAGACCCTAACTCATCCTTACACCTCTATCCTACCTTTGTTGAGGCCTTGTTTCTTATCATATTCCCTAAGTGATAAAAATTGGATGATATATTCCCAAGTCCGATGCCATTAAGTTTGAGAATTTCAAGGTTGATTTTCCTAGCTTCTTTGATACAATGAAGTTTCATTGGTCTACAACTACCGTTTTCTAACAATGCTGCAAAAACTAGTTATCTCAAAGTCTAAGCAAGTTGGAGTAAAAATGTTTCCAACCATAGTAAACTTACCAACAACTATTTTTGGATACTTACTTCGCTAGGTGATCTTGAAGAACAAAGATCCTTCAACCTAGTGGAATTGAATTGAGAAGAATTGTTAAATATTACGTAAACAGACTTCTTGAAGTCCATGCTTGTTCAGTAGAGCAAGGTTGAGGATGGAGTGTCGCCAACATCTAGGAGCATGGTCTCGTGTTTACTTGCGAACACAAGGTTGATATGTGCCCCTTGTGTGCCGAGTTTGTGATGAGTGATTGTCGAAGATTATCAGCTTTAGTTGAGTTTGAAGACTAACCATTGTGTGAGTGTGTGTGCAACATGTCTCTTGGTTGTGTTAGTGTGCATGTGTGGAGCACGGAGACAGTTGATGGGCATGGTGAAGGTCAAGTAGAGAGATGGGCCATGTCGATGGATAGGGAGTGATGAAGGATGGGTGTAGGGCTTGGACTGAGGGACCAAGATGGCTCGAGGATTGACCGTGGTGGCTGACACTTAGGACATCAACAAGTAAGAGGACATGCAGAGTAGACCATGTTGACCAAGTCAAGACGATGGTTGACCAAGACAAGCGGAGGCACTGGAGGACTTGGTGATCGGACAGTCAAGGACAATAGTGATACATGTCAACATCATGGAGGAGGCATAACGGATACACTTCTCTAGGCGATTTGGTGGTTTGGGACTCAAAACCACTGGTGAACGATTTTTAGGTTTGGGCCTCGAAACTCGGTTGGAGTTCTAGCAGGAACTGGAGGCTGCCTGTGGTGTCATCATGAAGCTTCTGTCGAGGCGAAGCAAAGTCGTGAAGAGCTCGTAGCCATCGGATGCTTATATCTCAAGATTGACCATTATGTCCCTAGGGTTAAGTGGTTCAGCCTAAATATCTAAGGGAGTATTTGGGAATGTGTAATAGCTCTATAAATAAGATAGAAGGCCATCCCAACCAGCCATCTCTTCATTTGTTTTCATTTCTAGGCTTAGGTTTTCCCAGTCTCTAGTTTACTCTTCCAGCTGTTGAGATCCACAATGAGAGAATCATTCCTCTGCTATGTTAATCATTCCTCTATAAGACCAGATCTTGTTGGTGCTTGAAATAAAGCAATTTGACCTCTGAAATTGTGGCTCAGATCTGAGTTCTTGTGGAGTTCATGTTTTGAATCGGTTTTACCTCTCCCACACCCTCTTCCCTGGGTGATTTGGTTTTCCAGTGTACTTGAGATCGATCTAGGGGTTGAAAATGAGCTATAACTGTTTGATGGTGGTCTAATCAGCAGGTTTAATGGTGGTCTAATATATTGATGTAATGGCCTGGGCTGGAAGGGATTTGTTTGCGGCCACATGGTTCTATGCGTAGGGCATGGCGTGAGTCATCGCTTAAATTAACTATGGAGTACTTGGTGGTACGGATGCTGCGATGGATCTAGAGAGACCAGGGCTGCTTGAGATCAAGCGAGCGATGGGACCTTTTCTCTGACCTTGCTGGTCAGCTAGCCTATCTTGGTGCATGGTCATCATCTCGATCGCTACGTCGTTCTAGCCTTAATTTCACATCTCGATCTCAATGGCAGCGTGCAGTTGGTTTCTGAACTGTTGCCGGGGTGCGCACGTACATGCAACGTGCTGAGGTGGGTGCATCGTGTGTGTCTTCTATACCAAGGGGATAGCTAGCATGTTTACCAGCAGGTAGTGTGGAGTAGGAGGAAGGATAGAAAACAGTTGTGACTGTGACAGAGCTTTGAGAAGAAGAAGAACATGAGGTGGAAGCTGGTAGAGGGCACATTGAAATTTAAGAGCAATTTCAAAAGCGTCCTTATATCCTCCACCCCTCCCCCCATCCTAGGCCACCGGTAACCTCATTGTCCACCTCCTGCCATCGCCGCCGCAGACCCTCCCTTCACCAACCTCCACTGCCCAATTGACGGTGGCGCTGTCACTGTGCATGAACCTCCACCATCGTCGTCAGGCCAGCCACGCTGCCCTTGACCATCCCTCTAAGGCTGAGGACATTGGAGATTTTTCAAAGCCCAAAGCCTAAACCTATCTGCCTCTATTGCCCGTGGCACACGGTGAGGACGCAACCATACCGCTACACCCGCGTTGCACACGCTCCGCACGCCCACACCACCATTCCCTAGCCAAGATCGTTCCCCACAGTCGCTGCCACTCGGCCGCATTCAACCCCATGACCTTCATACCCCCCCATCTCGGCACCACTATTCTAGCCCGCCTACACAGCGGCTCCCGCCCACCACCTTATCCAATAGCCCCACCGCACCGAGCCTCTGCACCCGCACCAGGCACACTTGCACGGCGTGCCTAGCCCTACCTCTCTGAGACCGCGACATCCACACCTCTTTCTCCTACCACAAATGTTGGAGGTCCAAGCGTGCCCCTTCCTCCACTGATGAGGCTGAGGTTGTCGAGTTCCTCGCCAAGCTACCCGCACTACTACTAAAATGATTTCGGGAGACAAGCCCCAGGATTAACAGAGGTTGGCACAAAATCTACGTGTCTCCTAAAATATGTAGCGATTTTCGAAGGTGGACAGACCATTCTCGGAGACACAAAAAAAACACCATCATCATAAATCAATTAACAGAGGTGGTCCTTATAAAAGGTCCACCTTTGAAAATGAGAACCACTTTCAGTAAGCGGACCCTTAGGCAGCCCATCTCTATAAAAGAAGTCTAGCCCGTTACAAAACCCTAAATATATAATCCACCCTTCCCCACACTATAGCCGCCTCCAGCACTTAGCCTCCAGATGCAACTGCCCTCTTCCACCCTCCCTCTCTCTCCCTCTCTCTCTCTCTCTCTCTCTCTCTCTCTCTCGCGCTCTCTCTCTCTCTCTCTCTCCAACGGAAGCAATGAAATGGCCGGCGACGCGCATGAGAGCCCGTCCATCGTGGCCCTCTCCGCCTCCTTTGTCTCCCCATCGCCGCCCCCTTCATCGATGCAACCGCCATCACAAGGCCCAAACCTCCCAAGCTGTAGCGGCACATCCCGTCTCTCTTGGCGACAGTGGATCTGACGCGACACGCAAGGGATGAAGAGGAGGAGGCGTGCCATGGACATGGCAACGATAGATCTCGTTCGCGGTGCGACGGCGATGGAATGGCTCATAGGCCGACGACATCCACATCACCGAGGCAAGCCCATCATCCTCTCTCAAATCTCAATCTCCTTCACCCTCTCTCTCCCTCTCATAGATACGCGGCTAGCAGGTTCTATGGTGAGCTTGGCAGCCATGGCGGGTTCAACGACAAGATTTGAGGACAAGGCAGGTTCCACAGTGAGACCTACGTCAAAGGTGGGTTCCACGACAAGATTTACGGCCACGACGAGTTCCACGACAAGATCTGCGACAACGACGGGCATGGCGGGCTCAACAGGTTCCACGGAGGCCTTGGCGGGCTCAACAGCCACAACGGTGCTCGGACAGCACCGGCGCTAAGGGATGGATGGCCATGGAGGCGGAGGCAGGCATGTGAGGTTTGGTCTAGGATTGGGTCATGGGCCTCAGTGAGCCCGGTGGGCTTGCCGGGCGGGCGTTTTTTAAAATTTCTAAAATTATTTTCAGAGCTGAACACTTTTGACCATCTTTGTTAATGCTGATTATTAACAGTGACGCTATGTCACATGGGGTCCTAGTAGGACTCGGGCCGGGATTCACCGCCGAGGTGATTGTGTTGATTGCATGCATGAATAATCATGATGGCAATGGAATTCGGCCAGTCATTTGCCGGATCCAACCGCCATTTGGGAGGACCTCCGCCACAGGCCAGTCTTCCTCCGAGAGAACGAAGCGGCGAGGCAGGGCTGCAAACAGGGCTAGCTGCTGCGGATTCCTAGATGGAATCGGCCCTGAATCCACCTGTCGGTCTAGAACTTGGTTGTTCTTCCGTCGCCAACTATATACGGGCCTCGTTTAGTTGGCGAACTTTTTTTTTGAAAAATGGTACTGTAGCACTTTCGTTGTTATTTGACAATTAGTATTCAATTATAGTCTAATTAAGCTTAAAAGATTCGTCTCGTGAATTTCATCTAAACTGTGTAATTAGTTTTATTTTTTATTTATATTTAATACTTCATACATGCGTCTAAAAATTCGATGTGATGATGAATCTTAAAAAAAATTTGCAAAATTTTGGGAACTAAACAGCCGCACGGTGAAGGTGGAGGCACGGAAGAACGTGTGGATGCTTTGATCGGTAGCCGTGCCCATGCTCGGTCGCCGTCGGTCAGCTCTGTGCTGAGGCCAAAGCCTGTTTGCAGTGCAGTGTGATTCCGGCCAGCTTCAAGTCTGGACACCACGAGGTCCCCAAGATCCATAGGCCGGCTGCAGACTGTACGTATGACAGGCCCAAATAAAGCTATGGCTTTCTAACAAGACGGTACATAGAAGTTGTAATATTGTTAATTTGTTATTACAGGCCTAACCGGCAGAGACGGCCCAACCCACGCTGTTACGGGCCGGACTAGACTAGCGTTGATTTTCGTTTAGCGTACGGGAGGCGACGGGAGGTTCCGACGGTTAATGGGTTATATGTATCTTCCAGCTTGCCGTGAGTCTTTTTTTTTTACACAAGACTTGAGTGTTGAAGCAAGTTAATTAAAACAATGGACCACATGTTATAGCTTTTTCTTTGGACGTGGCCAGCGCCCGAATGTGTAGACACTGACGCCAGCGCCTGCTGCTCCATTTCCTCCGACGCTCGCATCTGGGAACCTCCGCACCTGCATGCACGCGGGGGCCGCGCGCCCCTGCCTCCATCCCCTGGCGTTGCGTTCGGCTGGCCGCCGACCGTAGCTCCGCGCACTCTCCGGCAACCGCTCCGCTGTGGCAGGCTGGAGGCCGCTCACGCCAGTGCGTGCGGCCACAACCATGGAGGAGGTGCAGGCCAGAGCTGAGGGGGAAGCCTTCTCACTTCTTAGAGGATCTGATGTTCTTCGTGGCAACCTACCTTTTAGCTAAAACATGTGCAACACCAGATCTACTTTCGCAACGTCCAGACAAAACACTTGTAACATACGTCTGAAAAAACAGATAGAACACTTGAAACATATGCTTGAAACATGCGTGTATAACCAACATATGCAATATCCAAATCTACTTTTACAATATCTCAATGAAACACTTGCAACATACGTTTAAACGCCTGAAACAGTTGGAACATAAGCTTGAAACATGCGTGTAGAGCCATAACAACATATGCAACTTTCAGATTAAACACCTGAAACATAAGACATCTGAAACACCAGAAACACTTGAAACATAGACTTGCAACATACGTATATAGTCATTGCAACATACGCAACATCACATATCTACTTTTGCAATATCGAAATAAAACACTTGAAACATAAGCCTGAGACGTCTGGAACACTTTAAACACAGTGTTGCCAGCAGCCACGGCCTACCTGGTGAGGAACTGCGGTAGCTAGCAAGCTCAAGTCGTGGGAGACGTCGAGAACAACTGCCCAGCATACACCCAGGCGTAGGCGCAGGCCTCTCCTTCCTGCCGCGGTGTCTTCGGCTGGCCACGGAAGACGATGTCTAGACCGGCGACGGCCTCCTACTAGTGGCGCCGGGGTGGTGGTGGTGCGGTGAACATTGTGGTCGTAGCATGGGATGCGGCGCAATGTGGCGAGGGACGGGGGCGCAGGATGGAGGCACGCAGCGGGGGATGGCTGCGACGGCTAGGTGGAGTAGGGCGGGCGGATGGAGGCACGACACGGTGAAGCCACAACGACGTGAGGCGGAGTGGGAAGCCACGTCCAGACGGGACGGACGTCCACGCCTAAGCGTTTCTGTTTTCCTTTTGGTGAAACCATGACTCTTCTCCTACAACTAAAAAGAACAAAGTGTGGATATTTTTTTGTGCGACATTTGTTTTAGTTCGTCCGTCTGCCCATGCCTGTGATCCCACGACATCTCCTACATGCCGCGTCCTTTGGTGCGATTCTCATTGATTGAATATTGTCTGTCATGCGATAGAGGAATCATGACAAAATAGAAAGTAGAAAATTATTATGCTATCCATAGACACATTGCATGTTTGCATGCACCAGCATACATGACAACGAGCAAAAGGAAAGAGAACTAGCACAGAAGGAAAAAAGAATTAAGACAAAAGAAACTTCTTTGCATTTCTGAGAACATTGCCAAATCTGCCTACATTTAATTACTTCCCCTCTTTGCATTTACAAAAGGAACAACTTTTTTCTCCTTTTATTTTTGTCCTGCTAGTGTTTCACGCTCCGCTTGCTGTTTCTTGATGAAATTGCCCTTGGGTCTGTTCATTTTGAGCTATTTCCCCATATTCTAATTAAACTACAAAATTTTAAATTAGGATACGAGATAAGACATGCAAACAGATATTTCAAAACTACCTGTAGAGTTCAAAGAACTTAATAAATAAATCTTTCTGGAGACAATACAAATTCTCTCTAATCTTTTATTTGATGTAGTTAGTGTTATCATAGTACCCGCATGTATTCATGTGAAATAAATCGTGGACAAAACGTGGACACTTTTTGGTGCGATATTCCAACATGGGTCCATCGTCTTGCCAATATCCTTGAGACAGATCACATAAAGGATGAGAGTCCCTCTATGAGATTGCTCACAAGAGACTCAAACTTATATCTGACCATGGTAATGTTGAATTGCTTTACATCAAAAGCATCGACAATGATAAACGGAGACATAGGTTTTAGTATGTATAATGGAGGAAAACTCAACCTTGGCCTTCTCAGCAGCTTTTCTGAGCCTTTGCAGTGCTAACTTGTCATTACTTAGATAGTCAAGAGGTGCACCATAAAATTATGCACCACTAAGAAAAGTGTTACCATTTGTTGCCTTGATCTGAAAAATATGTCGAAATTAAGAATTACAACACCTAATTCAACATCTTGGAACAGACACTCAAGTGGATACCTTATTCTATAATATATGTCTGTGTGGAATAGTCCTAAAGACACACATATTTATACGGTGAGTATAACATACTTTGTTTTAAAATTTTATGAGAGATTTTTTAAGACACGTAGTATTATCCATGTGACATGCACTAATATTTACATATATACTCAAACCTGTGTGTACAAGATTATATAGAGATGCAACGGAACTTATTCATGGATTTATTGGCATACGAAAGAAATGGATATCGGAGAATTCTTTCTGCCGATATAAAATATTATCTTAGCCATATCACGAAAAAATCTATACAGTAGAGTTTGTGAGCCTGCGACGCCGCGCTCCCGTGACTGTGTTAATTTCACGAACTTTGCTTTTTGAATTAAATGTCACTTTAACGTCGGTATTTAATTTAACAGTATTGTTATCTTATCGTGCGATCCGTGTGTTTTTAGTATAAAAGATTTAGTTGTCCCGTAGCAACGCACGGACACGCTATCTAGTCATATTACATTTTGAAACTGGAAGAGTATGTATAAGCAACACAAGTATTAAAAAGAGGGGCAGGCCAGCAGATTTATATGTTGAAGAACTGCTAGCAATCGATGACAATTAACGCCAATGAGTCAATGACCAGTTGATGACATAAACAAATGATCAATCTCAAACAACATACACTACAGTAACATCAAACACGTACGCACGCGTCATGATTCACCCCTCCTGTGAACTGAACATCACACTAGACATTCACATCGACAGTTATATATCTACGTGATTATCTTATATTATAAGCTGTTTAATTTGTGCGTACCGCACCCTGGTGCTTAATGCTTACGGCGCGCCTTCGCTCAGGCTAGCGGTGGCGGCGCCGTGGCCGGCGTCCGCGTCCGTGGGGGCGGCGGAGGCGGGGGTGGCGCCGACGACGTTGAAGGGCTCCCAGTGCGGCACAGTGTCGCTGAAGAAGCTGCCGACGACGCGCGCCTCCAGTACGGCGATGGCGTCGGGGTGCTTGATGCAGCGGGGCGTCTTGTACTGGTTCACCGACGACCCGTGGGAGACGCAGAGGTCCATGAGCGCGTCGAAGGCGCCGGGGGACACCACGCGGATCTCCAGCGGTCCCACGGACCGGTCGCGGCTCCGGCACCGCCGGTACACGGCGTCAAGGCCGGCCTCCACCTCGGCGCAGCATGCCTCCATGACGCGGTGGACCACGGCTTCGTCGCTGTCGGCGGGCGGCGGCGTGAGCTCCCAGAAGAGCACGTAGTGGCCCGGGATGGAGGCCGTGTCGGCGTAGGCGGTGTACTCGGAGAGGATGGTGGCGCCGCCCAGCGGCGCCAGGAGGCGCTTGGCGGCCGTGACGGCGCGGAGGAGGTCGTCCTCGGAGGTCTTGTCGGTGTCCACGCTGAGAACCACGTTGCGGCGGTGCACGAACCGGAACTGTGGCGCCGCGTTGTGGAAGCCTGACACCTGCAGGATGTCGCCCACGCGGTACCGGTACAGACCTGCATGCACCACCACGTCCAAATTCACTTCTAAAATTAATATCTTTCCCTGATATTCATAGATGAATTTATTATAAATCCCACATATGATATTTTGAAGAAAAAAAAACAAGATGAACTATATTTAATTTTCATATTTCAAAACTATTTTTTTATCTAAAATTATTGATAGTTGGATTTGGACCAAATGTTGCCCAAACATTTTGTATGACCCAAAGAAGTATTATTTGAAGGAAACTAACCAAAATTAACTCAAACTATAAAGTGTTTGTAATCTATAATAATAAAGGCAGTGGCGAAGGAAGGGGGCTGAGGTGGGCCTGGCACCCTTGACCCACACATTCCTATCTCTCTCACAGTGCACCCTTTAATTAGCTACTTATTAATAGTTCAATTATCTAGTTAAATAATGTTATTTCTGTTTGATTTACTGTCCTCTCTTTATATTAATTTGTAATAGCATCTTATATAACTAAAAATAGTCTTCCTATTATTTTCTCCATCTCTTTTGTTCTTTTTCTAGTTCTTCACCACAGTACACATTGTAATTGGTGTTTTGCTTGTTTGCTCCCTCTGAATGGATCGCCAATGGCATCTATATTATTTAGGATTAGTCTTCATGTTATCTTCATTATCTCTTTCGTCCCTATTATGACAGTGATATTTTAGCCTAAGAATTAGATTGGTCGGATAAAGGTTAGAGACCTACGGCTAATTAATTTTGTTCCATTTTTTCTATAATATTCTATTTTCTTTTGCGTTAGTTTTTCAGCTTTGTTTTGTATTGTAACACAAACATTCATTTGGTTGTTATATATGTATATTCTTGCCGACTTGTCGTGCATATATTTGTTACGCATGATTGTTATCGGTTTGAACGGCTCCTGTAATCTTTAAATCCTGGCACCACCCCTGGATAAAGGAATAAATAATGTTCCTTTTTATATTACCAACGCAAGTTGTTTGTTAAAAGAAAATTTTAAGATGACTCCAATGGTTGGGGGGGCACGTCTCTAGCCATGCATGCTACAAATGCAATAATGGTACTTTGACTATATGTGCCCCCACTAGCACACTTCCGTAGAGCATTTCCACATGCAGTGGCTATATATGTTGATTCTTTGCATTGATCACTTTCTCTTCAGGAGCATAGTTTAAGGTATCAACCATCAAATGATGAGGAAAGTTCATTTTATTCATGGAAATGCAAGACTGTATGAAGCTCAAAATTAAAGGTTGTGGGGGGGTTGAGATGGAGGCCGCATTGGCTGGATATCATTCTTTTACATATCACATCATATCTGCTTCTATAGTTCTTGTGGCATGTACATTAATTATTAGCCTTTTGTTTTTAGTAGCATATTACTACTGCTACAGGAGGTGAATTGTATTCTTGTTCTTTATTCCATCATGTTCAGAAGAGACTAGCATTACATCAACATCTCTAGATGCATAGTTAATTTCTTTTCAAAAAAATAGCAGTAAAAATGTATTTTTTTTAGATTTTCCATAAGAGGCAATAGTAAACAAATATCTCATTGGTACTTGGAGGAATAAATAAAATACTATTTACTGATTTGGAGGAAAAGGAACCTTTAATTTACAACCCCCCCCCCCCCCCCCCCCCCCCCCCCCCCCCCAAGCATGAAGTGGACAGGTCTGCCCCTGACCTTTCTTATCAACTGCCTAATAAAATGAGTCTATCAATATCTCCTTGTCTGGTGAAAGTGGGTGTACTGCCCATGCAAACACGAAAGCTAGCTAGGAGGCAAAGTTATTTTACCTTTAGGGTTAGTGTACTGTCAATGATAGTTTGGTGAACGTGATTGTACACTGTCAATAAGATAAAGCTAGTGGGAGACTGGGCGTCAAGAAATTGACACCCCATTGGCCAACTGGGAGATCCCAAACAATAACCACCCATACATAAATTATCTTTTCTAACGCACAAGAAACACATTTGGTAAATTTAAAATATATATGATTGATTTATTTCCTTGCTTCTAAAAAAATGGATATTTTGTGGTAAGATAATCATGAATGCATACACCGCTTAAATTGATACGAAAGCTTTGCCTTTTGCACTCATGCATTATCATTGACTTATTGCTTTAATTATGAAAATACGAGAGTAAAGAAACATAATTGAGATGTATTTTAAATATGCAGCCAGTTAGTACACTGTGGCTGAGGGAAGCAAGACTCACTTCTGTCCACCAGTAGAGCAACACAGCGAGTAGACCGCAAAAGCCAAATAATAAACAACTGATAGAAAACAAAAGGCACTCATCTTTTCAACCAAGACTCCTACAACACTACGTATCTTTGACATACAGATAACCACCATGGTATCACATCCAAGAAATTCTTCAACATGCATTGATGCACATTAATTTCATTTTCAGCCAAAAATAGAGTACGTACGTAGCCCCAAATTCAGTTATATAAACAAGCACCAAGTCATTTCAAGAAAGCGATTGGTTAAAAACACTCCAGTGTTTCTTACACACTTCAAATGGGGGCAAGGCCTTCGTTTGGCAAAGCATTTTGTTTTGGGGCTGCATTGTGGTAAGATAGATTGCCATATTTTTTGAATTAAGTATGGGGTGCCTAAACCCACCCTCCCCCGTCCATGGCAAAATGTGTAGTGCAAACCCATATATAGGTGGAAACATGGAGACTTATTTTAAAAAATATAAAAATATATACTTCTGTCACTTGCAAAATTTTGAAACGATGCACATTCATATTGTATCTATATGTGGTTTGTTGAAAAAGTTAAGATTCAAACTCATTTTATAAAAACTCACACAAAAATTACAAATTCAGGCATATGTCAACTAAAAGACAAATCCCTACAAGTTTCGTCTTCTAGTGTACATATACTCTTATTTTTTCACTTTGCACTAACTTTCCTAGATTGAATTTGAATCCCAACTTTTACCCAAAAAAACAAACATATATGGATACACAGTAGATGTGCATCGTTTTTTTAAAAAACTTAAGCAATAAAAGTATGTTTTTTAAATGAGTTTGCACGTGGAACTGTGTCTATCATAGATGGGATCACATACTAAGTTTTTGTGGTATGCAAAAACTCTAGCATGCATAAAACCAGAAACTTGCCTGAGAGTATCCTCAACACTACGAGACAACAGCTAGCTTCATGTTACTGTTACTTCATTACATGAACCCCACGTGTAAATATTTTTTTTATTCTACATCTTGTTCTTTCCTTCTCCCTTGCTTCATGAGCAAGCCCACAAACAGCCTCTATTCTGCACAAGATAGGTGAGGTAAGACCCTTTTATTTTCTATATCTTCACCTTATTCCGATAAGTAAAATGTTGACATGGATTTTTATGAGCTAGCTGAAGCAGCACCGTCAGAGACACCCTAATAAGCCAATCAAACCTCCTTGCGTTGCCCAAGGCATGTACTAGTGGAGATATATTTAGTATACAATATATATATATATATATATTTAGTTGTTGTTCCAACTATAAATTCCTAGTTTGACGCTGGCTCATGCAGTCTCCGCCGTTGATTTGGCACCATCGGACGGCCTTGAACGAGTTCAATTTTCTAACAACCCCCAGTCAACTCCAGTGCATCGTGAATGAATTACATACTTCTTGTGAACGGTACTAGCTACGAAGAAGCGAAGGAAGCAAGAGTGCGTACATGCATCCAGCCATGAGCCATACACACGCAGCATGCTAAATTGCTAATGGAAAATAAAAGTGCACGTACGGTGGCTCACCTGTGAACGTGGTGACAAGGAGCTCGTAGTAGCCTCCGACCTCGACGTCGACAAGGTCCACGACCTTCCCGTCCCGAGCCTCCTCGCCGTCCTTCTCCACCTTGATGAACTCGTAGTAGCACATGTTGGGCAGCAGCGTATAGGCCACGTCCTCCGGCCGGTCCAGCGGCCGGAGGTTGATGCCGAAGTAGCACTCCGACGAGGCGTACATGGTGGACACCAGCGGCAGGCCGCCGCCGTAGAACTCCAGCAGCGGTATGTACTGCGCCATGGACCCCGTCACGATGACGTCGATATACTTGGTCCGCGGCCAGAGCCGGCGCACGATGCCCCGCCACGACCCCTCGCCCTCGCACTCGGCGGCGATGGCGTCGGCCAGCGCCGGGTCCGGCCCCGCCACGACCCTGGCGACGGCGTCCCGGCAGGCGAGGTCGGTGACGCGCGCCGCGTCGACGCGGCCGGCGCGGATGTCGTCGCAGAGCGCGCGCCAGTGGGCCTCGAGGAACTTGACGGAGCGCAGGAAGGCGGAGGCGAAGACGGCGCCGACGCGGAGCACCTCGCCGCGTCGGGCCAGGCCGCACAGCAGCTGCGCGTACATGCTCTGCGCGCTGTCCGGGCACAGGATCGCCTCGTTCGGGCTCGTGTACCGCGTGTACGGGCTGTCCGGCCGCTCCCGGAAGTGCCGGCTCTTGTAGTAGCTCGTCAGCACCGGCCGCGCCACCAGCCCCGACGCCGTCCTGATCTCCGGCTTCACGAACAGCAGGTACATGCACCGCCCTTTGTCCAGACCTTCCACGTACTTGTTCATTACGGGGACGAGGAGGTTGTAGAGGAAGGTCTTGCGGTCCAGCTCCTCCTCTGTGGACGGCATCAGCTTCGGCTGCCCGCCGGATGTGCCGGAGCTGACGATGACCGCCGTGAGTGGCCGAAATTCCGACGATGATTTACTAGAAACACGCTGTGCAACAGTAGTATGTACCTTGTGAGGAGCTCGGTGATGGTCTTGGAGGAGATGAGCGACGGGGGGGCGCCGTTGGCGATGCGCTCGATGAACGGCTTGACGTCCTCGTACTCCACGACCGGCACGCGCTCCTTGAACGTGGCCGCGAGCTCGTCGGCGTGGCGTCCCTCGGCGGAGTCGTCGGAGGCGCCAAGGAAGCCGCGGAGGTAGTCCGTGCCGGCGTTCATGTCGAGGATCTCTCTGAGGACGCGCTGCTGGATGGCGCCGGCGTGGGTGGTCAGGTCCTCGATGAGCTGCAGGCTCGCTGTCCCGTCGTGCGGGTCGCACGCCGGGATCGTAGGCGGCAGAGACGGCCGCGGTGGCATTGCCGGTGCCGGCGAGTCTGTGGAGGTGGATGAGACTGAGGAGACGAGGTCGAGCACTGCAGGGGACGTGGACATCGTCGTGGTTGACATTGTTAGATCCATGCATGCGTGCACTCTCTGTGCCGCCAGGGCATGGAGAGCGAGGCTTCTGCACTGATGCCTTGTTCTTGTGCAGGTACAGCTACTGTTTGTTGCAGAGGTGAAATCCTCTTGCTCTCCATGTCCTATATATATCTCATCACACGTCTGTGTGTGTGTGTGTAGAGAGAGAGAGAGAGAGAGAGAGAGAGAGGTGTTGTCTGATATTTTAGAGGGAGAGTGAGTGTAGAAGTATGCTGTGACTGTGAGCGATTTGTTTGAGAGAGTGAGTGGGAGGGGATACAGTGCAGTGCAGAGAAGCTAGCTGTGAGTGATTTCTTTTGATCTTTTTCTTTTTTCCTCTGTAGTGCAAGTGCAACAAATTTATGGGGAAGAGAGCACAGGGTAGTGTGCAAGTCATTTGTGTCAATGGCCTACACATGTGGCCATGTCTTGGAGCTTGTGCTTAGATGCATCTATTATGGGTCAAAGCTTCATATGGCTGCCTCCTCAACTTTGGTGTCCCTTTTATGTTTTCTGCAATTGTCTGTGTTCTTCTTGGCAGACACAGCCAAAGTTCTTATCAGATGAGTCACCTGATTTCAGTAAAAGATGGATCACTTATATAGACAGAAGGTGGAAGGTACCGCCTTTTCTTGTCTCCTAAGGGTAGTGATATTCATGCATACATTCGTTCACTGATATTTTTTTTTAATGAAACACACGTATAGTTTAATTGTTCTGAATTTTGCATGAACTGAGCTGTTAGTCGTTAGGGGACAACTGTTGGAAAAATTACTTATGGTTTATCACACTTTACAAAAAGTAGATCTATCATATATACTGAAAACAAATATGTAAATAAATGAAACTGAGGCTTCTCAATTTCAAGAAAATCTAGGTAGCTGGGTCCACTGATCAATCAGATCCCTTCTCCTGTACAAACACAGGAACATGATTTATTTCTAGTTTATCTGTGTATGCATCTGAAATTTAGAGCTTTGCCCTTCTTTAGCTGGCCTTCTGACAACTGCGATTCTAGTGAGAAATAAGTGAGATTTTCTTCGATGCCCTTCCAGGTGTAGAATAATAAAGCCAATTGATTCCTTGACCAATCTGGGTAGAACTGTTACCTTGATCAGCAATATCAATTTTTTTGTTGGATGGCCATGTCACCAGGAATGTACTGACCATGTTGTCAAGAACTATTATATGCACTGCTAATCTTGTATGATGCTTTTGTTTAGTTTCTTGTTTCCTGCTTGCACTATCAGTGTTTAGGCGTCAAATGAACTGCTTAAGGTTGCGATCGACACAATAATAATCTGAACTGATCACAAACAAAGCCTGACTTTGACAGAAATATTTGCAGGCAAAAAAATAAGCGGATTAGTACCATTTCTGACCTTCCAATGACCTATTCTCTGGGGCTATTTTAATGCCTGAAATGTGTCTCTTCTGGTTGATGCTATGTGGGTTCCTGTCATGAAAACATTTTAGAATGTTAAGCTGACCTTTTGGAACATCTTAATTCCAGTCAAGGCTCAGAAGTAGAATGAAACACATGGCTAGTCTCTTAGTCCTAGCTGTCTCACTTTTGCTGGGGATTAAATATGAACCTAATCATCGATGCCCACAAGCACATTCAGATCCCACTACATCATGTATAAAATAAAAAACTATATATATCAGAATGGGGTTAAATTACATGCTCCCTGCACTGTTACATCATTTGATAACTTTGGTTGATTCTTTATTTGTGAAATCTGTTAAATCAGATGTGAGGTGATTTATTTAGTCAGTGCGGACAGCTCGAAGATTTAGAGAGATCATGAGGTCAGGTTTGCGCCAGCTGTCCACATAAACAAACTTAAAAATTTGTCATGCTTCCATGAGAAAGATCTGGGATTGCTAGCCATGTCAAGCTGATCAAATTGGCATCACAAACTGTGCCTACTTTCATCAAAATTGTTCATTTTTTTATGTTTTCCTAATCAACTTGTTGCTCTGATACTAATTCAAAGACACAGTTGTTAACAGGTATCAGATAACAAAGCAACTGTGCTGGTTGTAGCAGTCAAACGCTCTGTGTGACAAGATGTTGATACGACTGTACGCACTCGTGTCCTTAGAGCCCTACTGGGCACTGAAATTTCCAGCCAATTGTTTGTCCAACTAGTTTGGCAATTGGCATTCAGGTTGGCATCCAAGAGCAGCATGTTTGGAAATTTCCAGGAGTTTTCTATTTCAAACTTGAACTGATTCTTGATTTTTTTTTCTAGCAAAACCCTTCATAGTTCATACAGACAAGTGACAAGGCGAACTTGGGTGTGTGTGTTTCAGGTTGCATTGGTGACATATGGAAAGTTTCGTGAAAAAAAGAAACATGATCATGGCTAGATCATGACAAATTCAAAGATATAGTGTATATCACAATATAACTCTTAACCCCAATAATAGGTGTTTTCCAGATGAGGCGCCTTAAATTGTGACTGTTGTTTTTATAGATCCAGAAGTCTTTTCCGTAACCAACCATATCCAAGTGGGCTTTGCAGAGGCTTGTCTGCTACCTAATAGGTTTTTCTTTATAGAGGGCTTCATAGGTTACCTGTTTTCTGCATTGCAGACTGGATTCTTGGTTCTTACAGAGTGCCACCTGACATCAGCGAACTTCTGCACATTGGGCATTCTGCGACTTGTTATTTTTATTACCTGGATAATTACACCAAATAATTTTCTCTTCGTAAAAATTTCTACTCTGAATTGCAAAACAGGATATGGTGGTTACCTACACTGGAAAGAGAACTAATGCAGTCACTGAGAAGTAAATAATTGGTCCAGTCCAAATACATGCATGTGTCATGTTTATATTGTTTATTTATTACTTAACACGACAATTCTCACAGTAATGGGAGAAGAAAGATTTGTAGTTTAGTGGATATAGATCAATAAAATCTGGATCTGCTAGATTTAGTGACTCACATGTTGAAATAAATAAAAAATATGAAATGGATTTTTTTTTGGAAATAGTTAAATACAAGAGAAATGCATGGTGAAGATGTTGCTTCATGCATAATTTGAAGGAGACAGAAGATCCCTGAAAAAAAAGCAGGAAAGGAGGAGGAAAACAAGGAACAACAACCAACTGTTCCAGGGGCGGTTGGTTTGATGTACTAAGTGCCAAAACAATGTATTAGCTAGTCACTGTTCTTTCATATTCACAACACACATGCATAATAGAGAACCTGCATGGTCACGAAGTCCAGGAAGCAAACTAATTAACGGAATAGATACATAACCATGATCCATAATTTTTTAATTAGTAAATCAATCCTATTGTGATGACTTGACCTGGTGAGTGATGACACATAATGGCTTCGTCAATGGTATCTTTTACAAAGAAAATTGCATGATATGATTTTAGTTCCTTTATAACCACTTTTATCTTGTTGGTTCTAACAAAAGTCAATAGTTATCAAATATTGGTCTATTTCCTGTTGGTGGTGCAGTTCCTTTTACCTCAAATAGGTTGCTCCAAATAGACATCTAACATCTAGGTGTTTTTCATTCCCTTGACGTGACAAGAGACACTAATTTGAATTTTGACCAAGAAAATATTAATTATTTTTTGCAATTGGTTCACTCCTAGCTAGCTAGTTGAACCGCAGGTAGTGCGGTTCCTTTTACCTCAAATAGGTTGCTCCAAATAGACATCTAACATCTTGGTGTTTTTCATTCCCTTGACGTGACAAGAGACACTAATTTGAATTTTGACCAAGAAAATATTAATTATTTTTTGCAATTGGTTCACTCCTAGCTAGCTAGTTGAACCGCAGGTACACACAAGTGTAGAAAATTAAAGCATATGAGACCGTCAGCTTCTTAAAATTGGTCTTAATGTAAATTAAAATATGTTGCCCAGACATAACAAAGATGAAAATCACTAAATTGGCCCTTTAATTTGCATTGAAAATGGCCTGTTTCTCATTACAAAAAGATAAAGATCTTGAGAAAGTTGAGGCCTCATAAGGATCATAGGAATTTTCATATAAATTTTGGACAAGTGGAATTGCGGGGGAGGGGGGGGGGGGGGGGGGGGGGGGGATTTTCTATATAACCTTCAGAGCAAAGGATTGGGTTTGCACTTTGCAGAATTTTTAGGAACTGCTTAATCCACAGAAATGTTAGCATGCATAGATCCTGTAATTGATCCCCCCTTGTCTATTTTACTTGTTCTATCTTTCATTTGAAGCCTCCAAAGAAACATCTTTTTTGTTGAACATTCCTATGTTCTCTGTTCTTGCATGACAGCACTGGCATACAATGTGACTCAAGTGTGTACACTGCTCTTATATTTTTCTTCCCCTTCATTTCAAAAGGGCCCTATAGTTTGGCTAATTTATTCCAATTGGACAGGAACACAGACTTTTAAACTTTCAGTGAAACTGCACTACCTCAACACCTTCTTCCAACGAGTTAGCAAAATGATCATCCATGCGACCGTAAAAATGTTGTGGATTCTGAGTTGTCATAATTGAGGACCAGCACCATATGATAATTGAAACCTCATCGCAGAACCAGAAGTTCAATTGTAAGCACCAATCATCATTTTGTGTGGTCAAACCATCACTCAAGAGATCCAGTAATATACCAAGCTACCAAAAAAAAACGTTCTTATGATTGTCCATAGATCTTCTTGTGATCGCGTCATCGTTATACTCTATTGACATATGGCACCAGGATAATAGCTCTTAGGAAATCACTTGGCACTTTGTGGTGGCTATATGTGATGATCCTTGACCAATGATAATAATGTTAACACCCTCCAATGTCACATAGATGCATAGACCACAGGTCCACCACTAACACATCTCCTAGTTTGAAGAGATAATATTATGTGAAGTACAACAGCAAAATATTGTCCTGAGGACCACAAGGCACTGATGAGCTCACACCATCTCCTTGCCTCCCATTGGGATGCATTTGTATTGGTGTTTGGTATACTCAAAACCCGATAAGTTAGAGAAAGATTGCAAAGTACAGGCGACTTTTTGGATTAAAAACTTGCATCGCACACCATGTTTGCATGTCCTATTAACTACCTAGTAGGCTACTAGCTTGGCTGATCTTCAAAGATCACCATCTGTGAAGACTTTTTTTCTTGTGCAGAAACAGAGAAGAATTTCATTGCTTGAGCAAACACTACATCCAGCAAAGTTCACAACGGATTAGAAAAATGGAAGGGTTTATAAACCCAAACCCAGAATTTCTTATAAAAACGAAACTAAAAATGAAACTTCCATGTGCAATTCAGTTTTAACATATTCCTAACTCCTAAGATTGGCTACCTGTTAGAAAACCTGGTCAGATTATGCACAGCCAATAGGCGATGATTGCAGGCTATTTGGTCTGAAACTGCTACACATACTGACTATAGCTAGTATACATGTAAAGTCACACTAGCCACTAGTCCAGTTCTGCCTGAGCACAGTTGTTAGTTGTCTCTGAAACTAATCATTTTGACAGGACGGGCACGGTGATCGGAAGGCACCAGATCCAAGAAGGGGTGGTCCTAAAACTAACAAAAAAAAAAGATTGCATAGAAGAGAAGAAAGCGCTGAAAAAAAAACTAAACGATTAAGAACAGGGCAAGTTGTGTTTTGTGAAGCCCTACATGATCACCACGGGAGACAGGCCACATGAGCACAAGCGATCCCCCCCTTCGACGAGCCTAAGGCCTCACATGGTGCAATGCCCATAAACAAAGCCCCCTTTTGCCTTACCCAAGGGTGGCCACTAAACTAGGCTCCTGAATCCTTCCTCCAAGAAGCTTCACATGAGCACTGCACATGATGAATCCTTTGATATGCTGCCAATCTTTCTTGCATGATCGTGCTAGCTAGGTCACACAACCACCTCGGCGCGCGCCGACCAATCATCAGTTCTCGGGAAGCTGCCAAAGATGGGATTCGCGCATGCAGCATCTGTGATAAATTTTGCTGCAGTCTAGAAAAACAAGTCAGCCGGATGCTGGCTGTGATTCCAACTACCTCCTTCTGGTGATGCCTTTGTTAGAATAATCTACTATTTTCTTATGTGAACACACAGTAAAAGAAGGCGGCGTTGAAAAGGCCCCCTGTTGTGGTACTGTAGCCGCTGCAGAGACAGCCTCTGCACGACTCACCTGCCGCACTGTAGCCACATGCAGGGACAGGCGCAGAAGTCAGTCCTGCTGTGTTATCTAGTTACTGTTGCAGCATGTGCGTTGTACGAGGACTAGATGGATAGAGTTGTATAAATAGACTACCAATGCAACCCAGTAAAGAAAGTTCATATTTGCCATCTTCCATACAGGGCTTCGGCCAACGCTGGTGTCTTATACTGTGTGTGTATGCACTGTTCTCCCTCTTCTTCAACCTTTAGCCATAGTTTGTGGGGACGGACAACGCTTATTCGTGGTCGGCTTAGTTAGCGGGTGCTCAGCAACACTAGCGGGTGCTCGACAAAACTGGTGAGTGGTTCACTCACCTGAGCCGGTGATTCTATGGGCTAACAGCCTTCGATTTGTTTTTCCTGCTGCATCTGCAGATGGCACATATGTTCAGGTGGGTGATCGACGAAGACGAAGAAGAACCCTTTGACCTGAAAGCTTGTGTTCAACAAGACTGCTCTGAAGCTGTTCATGTTCATGTTCTGAACTGGACATATTAATCTCTGCAGTGCTAAATTTGCAAGGATAACAGCTGGAAACTTGTGACTTAATGCGGCTTCTCATACATATGCTGCAGTGGTACACTTTGGGAGAACTGATTTAAAAATAAAGCTCTGCCAAGTGCCATGTGCCCCCAAATTCTTGGACTAACACGGGCGAGCACTGCCCTCGAATTAGACCGCAGATAGGAACCCCAATCCAAGCGCCGGAACCGGGAGCATAGAGCACGGCATAGCACATCGGACGGCACCGGCAGCAGCGTCGACCACGATCACGACGGCGAGCGCCGTATCATGGCAAAAACCAAACCGCAACACTCGAAAGCAAAGCAAACGAACCAGAGGCTTCAAAACATCGAGAGGGATACGGGGAGTGCGTGACGTACCATACGAACGCGGCGGCCGTTGGTGGCAACGCGGGCGGAGAGCCGGGGACGACGACGCCGAAGCCTGCCCGCGGCAGGCGGCAGCGGCGGGGAGGCAGGGACGAAGTCGGTAGCACTAAGGAAATGGCCGAGCGGTGCAGTCAGGCTCAGGCCCAATGGAGTTGTGGAGGTGAGCGGGCCCACCAAGAAGTACAAATCGGCCCAACAGATTAACGCGAACGATAATCTGCTTCCACGAATTTCCATTATTTTGTTGTACAAATTTTACCACCAATGAGTCATGGAAACCGTTTGTTTTTCTCTTGAACCTACTGTCTTTGACTCATTAATAGGAACCCCAATCACTTTTGGAAACCGTTTGTTCTTCGTGATATTTAGACCCCGTTTGGCAGAACTCTTCCTCAACTGCTCCTTTGGAGAAGCCGGAGCATTTGAAGAGAAACCACTTTTTGCGGCTCCTAATATCAAAACAACACCATCTCCTTTACTGTTTACTAGAAAACGATTCCTCTTCCTAAATTATTTAGTACGGCTCCTCCATAGAAGCTATTGCAGGAGCCATGCCAAACAATATCTTATTAGAAGAAAGAAAAATCAAGTGGTACAAGAGAGTGCCAACAACCTATAATATGTGGATAGAGTGAGAAAAAGGGAATACTAGGAAGACAACTTTGCTTAGCCAATAATTGCCAAGTTGTCATGATAACACTACAACCTCAAAGCAAAGCTGCTTTCAATGAGCTCATGTGAAGTGGGGATTATTTGTCTATCAGCCTGTTTGCTCGTTAGTTTCAGCCAGGCCTTATCAGCCAACCAACAGTGTTTTTCTCTCACAACAAACCAGCACCAGCCGGGCTTATCAGCCTAGAAATCAACCAATGAACAAATCGTATATATGAAGTTATTAGGAACCTTGGATTGATGTTTAGAGTTGATTTTTTTCTTGTTTTTTTGTTGTAAAGTCGGTGGTCACCTTACGAGCTTCGTAACCGTCTTGTTAGACCGACCAACACAACATTTTGGACACATGACGTGCTAGAATTGAAAGAGGTAACACAAAAACTTTGAGAAAGGCCATATACGAGAATACACGACATTTGGAATGGATTCAAACTATAATTTTACATGCAAGCATAAATTGAGGAACCTTAGTGCATATATATACAAAGTTGGATGCGAAAAATGTTGTATTTTATTATATACTATTAAGTATACTATACCGCCGGCGCCGTGGGGTTCATCAGCTGGCCGTTGACCTCGCCAGCGCCCCCCCGGAGTCCGTAATCCACGGTGCCCCATGGCCAGCCGCAGCCCCATCACGCTCCCCTGGCCGGTCCGCAGCTGCCCCCTGCCCGATCCACGCCAACGCTGCGATGTCCCCTAGCCGGTCCACCGACGATGCGAAGATCCATCGTCGGGCTCGAAGAAACGGAGGGTGGCTCCACTCTCGCCGCTGCTGTAGGGTCAAGATGGCAGACTAGAGGGGGTGAATAGTCCTTTCTAAAACTAATCACGTCGGCTAACCGAAATAAGTGCGGAATTAAAACAATCGGTCTAGCCAAGAATACACCCATCTATCTATGTTCTCTAGCACCTTGCAAAGATCCTAATTAGGCAACAAAGGTGCCGGGCTAGCTAGAGCTCACTTATCCAATTCTAGGAGAAAGGTCACACAAACCTATGCCACTAGTACTTTAAGCAATGAGGGAGCTCCTACACATACTAGTCACTGTTCGCCTAAACGGTCGTTTAGCCCGTTTAAACACCGTGTAAACGCTACACGGTGGTGCGCCATTTCCGTTTAATCACCCGTTTACCCCATTTAATTGGCCGTTTAGCCCGTTTAATGGGATGTTTTGCTCGAATAATGGCTAAACGGTAGGTGACCGACTGTTTATCGTTTAACGTTTAGGAAAACACTGATACTAGTAAGCAAAAGCAGAAAGCTACCTAAGCTCACTAGTAATGCCCAATAACAAGGCTACACAAGCTAAATTATAGAGCGCAAATTACTTAGCTACACAAACTAAGCAATATGACTAATAAGGTTACACAAACTAAATTAGCCACGCAAGGGAGATACTTCTATGCTACACAAGCAAGAAGGTAACTAGTGAGCTACATAAGCTAACTAATTATAAGAGCAACTACACAAGCACAATGTATATGAAAGTAACTACAGGCTTGTGTAAGGGGATTGCAAACCAACGGGAAGAACAATGATGACACGGTGATTTTCTCCCGAGGTTCACGTGCTTGACAACACGCTACGTTCCCGTTGTGTCGACCGCTCACTTGGTGGTTCGGCGGTTAATTGGCATCACCCGCCAAGCCTGCACGTCGGGCACTGCAAGAACCTACCCCGAAAGTGAGGGTAGCTCAATGACACGCTCAACTAGAGTTGCTCTTCGTGGCTCCCGCGAGGCGAGCACAATGCCCCTTACAAAGCTCTTCTCCGGAGCACCGCACAAGCTTATTGCGGGCTTTGACGGAGACCACCACCAAGCCGTCTAAGAGATGGCAACCTATAAAAGTAATAAGCACTGCCGGCTTGCAAGACGACCACCTAGTGCCACTCGATGCAACCTCATGATGCAATCGCACTAGAACCGCTCACTCACATAATTAGATGATCACTATCAAGCATATGTGAGATGGAGGGCTCCTAAGCACTCTCAAGCATGGACACAAAGTCCCCCAAGGTGCTCAGCACCAGCCATGGCTGAGACCAACTTATATTTATAGCCCCCACAAAAATAGAGCCATTGTACCCCTTCACTGGGCACAGCTTGGGGTGACCGGACGCTCCGGTCAGATCGATCGGACGCACCCTGCTAGCGTCCGGTCACGCTATGCCGTCCACGTGTCGCTCTGCGTTCAACCGAAGCCGCCCGATCTCAATGATAACTTCGCGCGCCAACGGTTAAGTTGCGACCGGACACAGCACAGTGAATGACAGGACGCTGCTACGCCTGAGTCCGGTCATTTCCAGAGAGCTCCCTGAGCCTCTGTTTTGCGACCGGACATGTTCGGTCCACCATGACCGGACACAGACCAGTGTCCGATAAGTTCTACACCTGCGTGCCTAACTCCAACGCCGTCTACGTCACCATACGTCACCACTGACCGGACGCAGGCCCTGAGCGTCCGGTCACTCTACGCCACTCGATCCTAGTGACGATGCAAAGTTAGATTACTCGAGTGGCACTAGATGACCGATATGCAAATAAGTTTGCCACTCTTGATAGTACGACCATCTATCCTAAACCTGGTCATCAACTTCTCTACACATCTATGACCGGTGAAATGAATTGCCCTAGGTTATACCTTTGCCTTGCGTATTCCATTCCATCTCCTCCAATGTCGATGCAACACATGCACCAACACGATCAATAATGATATGATCCACTTCATATCATCACGTGATCATATTGGTTCATCGATCTTGACTTCACTTGCTTTTCACCATTGCCTTTGTCCATCGGCGCCAAGTCTTGCTCAAGCTTCATCGCCACGCGGTCGAACGCTCCACAGTCTATGACTTGCCCTTCACTCTTGCAACCCGTGAAAGGTCCTCGTGTGGTTTTGGTAATTGAGTGACAACCTTAGGTGGACTAATTGTGTTTATGTGAGATACACAGGTGATTAGTCCATAGGTATATGTGTGTGAGCAACATATGCCATGTAGGTGGAAATGGCTCAAAGATGTTACAAAGCTCACACATGTGATGATGAAGGAGTTCATTGCACATGAGACATGACATTGAGTCATGTGATCAAGGTGGAGAAGATCAAGACAAGACTTGGCTTGATGGACCAGTTGCAAGAGTGAAGGGCAAGTCAGAGGCTTTGGAGCGATGGACCACGTGGCGGTGAAGCTTGAGCAAGACTTGGCGCTGATGGACAAAGGCAATGGTGAAAAGCAAGTGAAGTCAAGATCGATGAACTAATATGATCACGTGATGATATGAAGTGGATCATATCATTGTTGATTGTGTTGGTGCATGTGTTGCATCGACATTTGAGGAGATGGAATGAAATGCGCAAGGCAAAGGTATAACCTAGGGCATTTCATTTCACCGGTCATAGGTGTGTAGAGAAGTTGATGCCCTGGTTTAGGATAGATGGTCGTACTATCAAGATGGGCAAACTTGTTTGCATATCGGTCATCTAGTGCCACTTGAGTGATCTAACTTTGCATCGTCGCTAGGATCGAGTGGCGTGGTAAGTTGAGTGGCTAATCCTTTAGAAAATGATTGTGAAAATGCTAACACACATACACTTGGTGGTGTACACTTGGTGGTGTTGGCACATTTACAAAGGAGAAGAAGTTGGAGTTGATGTGGATCAACTCGGTAAAGAAAAGGGTTCAAAAGATAGTCTAACGGTGCCACCGGTGCCCTGTTAAAAAAAGACAGGGTTTCATAGAGTGCACCAGACGCTGGTCATGTAGTGACCGGACGCTGGGGTCCTACGTCCAGTCAGTGGCAGCAGTGAAGGCGTAGGCCTTCGACCGGACGCTGGGTCACTTCGTGATCGGATGCTGGGTGGGTGCGTCTGATCCTGCTGACGTGGCAACACAGAGAAGAGGAGAAGGACCAGACGCTAATGTTGCATCCGATCATGACTGATCAGATGCATCCAGTCATAGTTGAGCGTCTCTAGAACCTTACTGGAAGTGACCGGACGCTGGGGTCCTATGTTCAGTCACGCTCAAACTGACATGTCCGGTCGCGAGTGGAACCTTACTAAAAGTGACCGAATGCTGGGGTCCTATGTTTGGTCATACACTGTGCTACCTTCGGTCATCTCTTGACTGTTGAGATCAAGCGACTGAGGTTGAACGAAGGCATCACATGTCATGTATTCGTTGACCGGACACTGGCAGGGTGCATCCGATCGATATGACCAGAGCATCCGGTCACCCCGAGCTGTGCCTAGTGAAGGGGTACAATGGCTCTATTTTCATGGGGGCTATAAATAGAAGGGGGTCTCGGCCTTGGGCTGTTAACTGAGCACACTAGAGCCTTGGTGGCTTATGTGGTAGTGCTTGGGAGCCCTCTAACGCACTTGAGCTTGATAGTATTCATCCGATCGAGTGAGTGAGCGATTCTAGTGTGATTGCATCGAGTGGCACTAGGTGGTCGTCTTGCAAGCCGGTGGTGCTTATTACTTTTATAGGTTGCCATCTCCTAGACGGCTTGGTGGTGGTCTCCGTCAAAGCCCGCAATAAGCTTGTGCGGTGCTCCAGAGAAGAGCTTTGTGAGGGGCATTATGCTCGCCTCGCGGGAGCCGCGAAGAGCAACTCTAGTTGAGCGTGTCATTGAGCTACCCTCACTTTCGGGGTAGGTTCTTGCGGTGCCCGATGTGCGGGCTTGGCGGGTGATGCCAATTAGCCGCCGAACCACCAAGTGAGCGATCGACACAATAGGGACGTAGCGTGTTGGCAAGCACGTGAACCTCGAGAGAAAATCACCGTGTCAACATTATTCTTCCTATTGGTTTGCAATCCCCTTACACAAGCTTGTAGTTACTTTCATATACATTGTGTTGTGTAGTTGCTCTTGTGATTAGTTAGCTTGTGTAGCTCACTAGTTACCTTCTTGCTTGTGAAGCATAGAAGTAGCTCCCTTGCGTGGCTAATTTGGTTTGTATAACCTTGTTAGTCATATTACTTAGTTTGTGGAGCTAAGTAATTTGCGCTCTATAATTTGGCTTGTGTAGCCTTGTTATTGAGCATTGCTAGTGAGCTTAGGTAGCGTTGTGTTTTTGCTTACTAGCATGTGTAGGAGCTCCCTCGTTGCTTAAAGTACTAGTGGCATAGGTTTGTGTGACCTTGCTCCTAGAATTGGATAGGTGAGCTCTAGCTAGCCCGGCACCTTAGTTGCTTAATTAGGATCTTTGCAAGGTGCTAGAGAGCATAGATAGAGGGGTGTAGTCTTGGCTAGACCGATTGTTTTTATTCCGCACTTATTTAGTTAGCCGATGCGATCAATTTTAGAAATGACTATTCACCCCCCCTCTAGTCCGCCATCTCGACCTTACAACCGGTCCATCAAGCTAAGTCATGTCTTGATCTTCTCCACCTTGATCACATGACTCAATGTCATGTCTCATGTGCAATGATCTCCTTCATCATCACATGTGTGAGCTTTGCAACATCTCTGAGCCATTTCCAACTTCATGGCATATGTTGCTCACACACATGTACCTATGGACTAATCACCTATGTATCTCACATAAACACAATTAGTCTACCTAGGTTGTCACTCAAATACCAAAACCACACAAGGACCTTTCAATCTCCCTCTTTTTGGTAATTGATGACAACTCTTCAAAGATATAGAAATTAAGCTCTTTTGGATTCATGTTGCTTGCCCAAGTAATTTTACCATGTGTAAATGATTTTGAACAAGTACCACAAACCCAAAATGGTAGTATTAGCTCCCCCTACATATGTGCTAGAGTGTTTGGTTTGAAGCTTGCACATATGCATATATTAGAATTGTGGGAGAGTAATTACTACCAAATGATGCTAAGGTGTATAGAGTAAATCTTTAAAGTGTGATAGCAATTAGAGTTGCACCTTTAAGTTCATCCTTAGCACCATGGTTAGCTAGATATCACTTGAAAATCAAAGCACTAGATACCTCGTGAGATCAACATTAGAAGCAAGGTACTAGCATTACTTGAAAAGCATACCAAGTGTCTAGCTATCATCCTATGCATACTAGTTTTCATTTCATCAATCAAATTCTACAACTAGCATACACCACACAAGCATGCATATTGAATTTAAAATCTTATGCAATGCAAACAAGCACATGAATATGCACATATCAAATGCAATCAATCAAAGTTCATGAGCTTGCTCCCCCTACTTGTGTGCTTCTCTTGTTTAGGAATTTTGATCCTTTCACATCCTTCAATGTTGCACCCTCTTTGTCCATGTCCATGTCCAATCTCTACTTCTTTGTTTCAATTAATCTCTCCCAAGCTTTCATATCTTTGTACAATCTCTCCCCCTTTGTCATCAATTTCCATAAAAGGTGTGCTTCTCATTGATACAAAGGTTTGCATTTGGGGTAGATGGTTGAAGCTTTAATCTTGCATTTTTATGGACATCACTTGATTGTTGGAATGACACCACTTGTAGATATCACTTGTAGGTGACTTGTAGGGCTTCTTGAGAAACCACACATAGGATCTTTGATCTTGATACCAATTTGTGAGACACCTCCCCCTATATCATAGCATGGGTCATCCATTTGATAAGCTTGAGCTCTTGTAGGTGAGGGATACATTCTTCATTTGATGATCACTTAAAGTTGAGGATCACTTATGGAACCATCGTCTTTCATGATTGATACCACGCGTAGATGTGATACCACTTGAAAGAATTTTCTAGTATGAAACCATTTGTTGGATTTATCAATAAAAACATTTCTTGAACCTTTGTTATCTTCATGAGTACCACTTATAGGATATTACTTGTGAGTTGATCTAGACATCACTTATGAATTCTTGATGAAATACTTGAGTCTAGATACCACTTGAACTAAACAAACTAGATATCCATTTGCATTGTTGTCTTGTGCTTGTACTCTTATCACTATGATGAGCTTCTATGGTTGACTTGAACTAAATTGATTTGTCTAAGCTTGCAAGTCTGGTTTGAACCAATGACAAGCTTCTTTACACCTCTTGCAAGGGTTATCTTGCCAATATTGTACCTGTTACTTGTTGGCAATCCAATTTAAATCAAATACTTGAGTTCACTAGCTCATGAACAAATTCATATGCTAACCACTAGATCAACTAATCATTCAAGCAATAGTGATATGGTATGAATTTAAACATTTCATTTGTTATGCATGATCCTATGAAGCATGTACTATATGCACTAACCGCATACTAGTAAGGGATGAAATAATCATGCACATTACAATGATACATTTGTTATGTTGGAGTAAAGGATAGTCATATAGATTCCAATTCATTACTCCAATAGTAATGTGAAGTTTAATTATAAACTTGGTGAAGACCAATAGATACCATTTTGAATTCCATTCTTCACCCATATGAAATGAATACCACTTATAATCAAGTGCACTTTCTTGTTGTGGTTGGCTTGCTTCATCTTTTGATCAATGCTTGCATGAGAGTATCAACATAAGAGTAACACTTGAAATATCATGATTAGCTCTCTTTTTGGGTGTTGCTTGCTTTTCTTGATCAATTCTTTTGATTGCTTCAACTAAGCATCTCAAATGTCCCTCGAATCACCACTTCTATGTTAGCCTTCCAAGTACCACACTTGGTTTACCTACACATAGGCGGCAAGCCCCTTTACTAGGGAGAAGTGACCTCTCTCCAAGAATCATTCTTGACACTCACTTGAAATGAATTTATTGATTGACCTAAGTGATGGACTTAATTTGATGAGTAACCTTGATTCCTTCTTTAAGTCCTTTTCTTTCTACTTGTTTAAGACCTTTTCTTTCTATCAAATAATTTCCAATAGTCACTAGAACTTAAACTTCATCATCATCTTGAGTTTGATCTTGATTTTCCAATTTGAGTACCAAATATGTGCAACATACACTCCACAATCAAATGCCCTTGTACTCTTTGCTTGTAATGCTTCTAGATCATCTCAAAACCAAACTTAGGTGTCTAATTACTTATAAACAAGTTTCTAACTTGAGGACCTTTCAATCAAAGTGACTCTAAATCAATCCAACAATTGTCACTTTTCTGGCAGATTTTGTACTCTTCAAAGAAAAATGCATATATCTCAAAGTACAAATCAAAATACCACGAAATTTGGTAGAGATGTGCATCACTAAGTTATATATAAGCTCTAAAAATTTGAGCTTCATTTGATATCATATGAACTGCCAGGAATCAGATCTTCTACCACTGCTACATGCTGAAAACTGCTACACTATAGCTGACATGATCCACTCCAAAACCAAAGCATATCTTTTCCAATTCTCATGAAATTTATACATAATTTTATAACATAAGTCTAGAGAATGTACAATAATTTTTATGCCAGTCCAATAAGTTTTGATCACTCAAACATGGCTAAGATCATAGCTAGCTCAGATTTTCAATATAGGACATATTTTAATCACTTGAGCTATACTTCATCAAATGTGAATCAAATTTGAAACCAACTTGTTTGAATATTTTCACAAGACATAAATCCATTCAATACACTCACTAAAAGTCATCTTATGAACTTATTCAACACAAATCAATCCAAACTCGATTACTAAGCTATTTATTCATTCAAGCTTCTCATAGCAAGCAACATTACATATTTATCCAATTCAATCAACTCATATGCACCCAAATGAAATGATCAATAAGAGATATACCTTGGTTAGCTCATGATCATCTAAATAGCAAGCTTCAACTCAATTATTTGTAAGCCATCAAATATATCCAATGAATCATCAATAACTTGAATTATAGCACTTGTATGATGTAACACATTTGGACTTCACTCAACTATCATGGCATTGGGCTTGGATGTGCACTAGGCTTCATAACTTGATTCAACATATGATGATCAATATGAAATCAATTAAATCAAGTCTCCAATGCCGATGGTGCCTAAAATCAATCATCCACTTTTTGATGGTATCCAAATAAGTTTGGGTCCTCTCAAGTTAGGAGCAACATACTTAGGCATAGGCTTAGTATGAGTAGCGGGAAGTTTTGCAATAGCAACCATAGAGGTACCATTTTCATCCTTTCTAAGCACATTATTATCAATAATTGAAATAGGCTTAGAATTGTTACCTAGGGGACATGAATATGCCATGTGTCCCCTTTTCCAGCATGAGTAGCATTTTGTCTTTGATTGAGCCTTCTCTTCCTTGCTCATATGGTGCTTCCCATTGTCTTGCCTCTCAGGATTGCTTGAGCCTTCTTCTCAAGCTTGGTAGGACACTTAGAGGCAAAGTGTCCCATATCTTCACATGTATAGCACTTGATGTGAGTCAAATCTCTCTTCTTTTGATCTTTGCTCATCATCTTGGTATCTTGAATAAGCATTGGATGCCTTGCTCTTTCACCCCTTCTTGTTTTCTTCTTCTTCATCATCAAGTCACCACCATCTTCATGGTTGATCTTGATTCGAACTTGTGGCTTTGATTGAGGCTTCACTTGTTGCTTCACCAATTGCTTGGTTGGGCACTGTAACACCCTAAAATTTGCACTTTTGAAAATAGGATTAAAATGATTCATTTATGAATTTTGTGCGCATAAAAACCTAGGAAAATAAATTTTTTCATTAAATTAAAATTCATCATAAGCTAGCAACATGGATGTGCATACATGCTGGTGCATTTGTTTCTTTGTAATGTGTGGATTTGATTCAAAATGAAAATATGCCAAAATGTTTTTGAAGTTGGCTTTGAAGTAAAAGAAAAGAAAATTTGAAAATAAAAGAATTTAAAAAGTTGTAAAAATAATTTTTGGGAAGACTTACTAAAATTCCTCATTTTTACTTGAGTTGAAAAAGTATATTTGAAACCTCATCTGAATTTGACTTTGGTCATGTTTGAATTGGCTTTGAAAACAAAATAGGAGAAAGATTTCGAAAAAATGAAAAAAAACGCTCTTCTCCCTCTCCCTCTCTTTTGGCCCAACAGACCGGCCTAGCTGCTTTCTCCCCCAGCCTGTCTTGGTTTCCTCCGCGCGTAGCCCAACTCAGCAGCAGCTCGCGCCGCGCCCTCTCTCCCTCACTAACCACTCGGCCCCTCTTTCTCCCGTCACCGACCGGTGGGACCCCACTGTCAGGAGCATCTCCTACCTCGCGACGTCTCCTTCCTGGACTCTCCCCGCTGCGCCGAGTGTCCGTGGCCGCGCCGAGTCCGTCGTTGCCTTGCGTCGCAAGTTCCTTCGTCCCATAAATAGCGAGCCCCCACGTCGTGCCACCTATCCCATGCCCTATCTCGCACTGCTTCGCCTCGAGCAAGCCTAGCGCCGCCGCCCGGATCCCATCGCGTGGAGCTTGATGCCGCCGAGTTGCCTCCGCAGCTTCACCTCCGACCTAAGCCTCTACCCAGCTACGTGTAGAGGTAAGAAACCTTTTGAAGTCATCTTCCCCTTGCTCTCCCACTCTCAGTACCTTGCGCGACTTCGCCGTCGAAGCCGAGCCGCCAAATCACGTGCGCCGCCATCCCCGTCCCTCCCCGGCTTCAACCTATACCTCGATAGAGTTAGTTGTAACCTTATCTACATCCCCATGCTATTCGTTGAAGAAATCAAACCTGGAGTCACCACCTAGGAGTACTTTGGTGAGGTGCTCTATTTCTGGCCATGGCCGCCTGCCGCTTGGTCCTATTCCGGCCGATGGAATAAGCCCAACCCTTCCTCAGCCGTTCATCGCGTGATCTGCGGTCCAGATTGGGCCATACCCTTTCAATGGTCGTTTTGCTTAAGAGCCCCTCGATTTCTTCAAAATAGAAACCGTCGTCCTTTGCGTATTCCATAGCTTCTATTTTCTTATTTTAAAAGCGTATTTCGTTTAGTTGACTTCAAAAATATGTTTTCACTTATTTACAGATTTACCACTGATTTTGTTTTATCCATAACTTCTCCGTTTTAACTCCGATTTGACCCGTTCAACTTGTGTTAGGTTCGTAATTTCATAATCTACATGTTCATACTACTGTTAGATATGTTTTCAACTTTTAAAATTCGAGGTTAGATTTAATCTATTATTTTAATAAAGGAAATCTTGTTTATTTCATATCTTCTATGTTTTAACTCCGTTTGGACCCATTCAAGTTGCGTTAGATTCATAGCGACGAGATCTACACATTAGTAACAGTGTTTATCAGGTCACTAATACTGGAATTTCATGGTTTAAATCATATCTTGATTAATAATTATACGATTGGATTTTATAGATAAAATATGATTTATTTTACTTTAGTTTTATAATTCAAATCTAAATTCGATTTAATTCAATTTATATAAGCTTATATATAGTTAAAATAAATGAAGCCTATAGTTTTCTTTTTCACGTATAAAGTAAATCTTTCTGTAGTTGTATCTTTTCAATCGTAGCTCCGATTAGCGTGCTCTTCGCGTCTGTGTGTTCGTAACGAGATGTAGATTTGTTTTATAAACTTTTCATCTTGATTTCATGTTTGGTGTACTGTTCTAATTTAGATTTATTGTTTGCTTCATGTATGATTATATGGATGCTTGTGTGGTGCTTTATGATTAAGTCCAGCCGGTGAGATATACGTGGTGCTGAAGAAGAAGAACGTTGAAGATTAAAGCTTACCGAAGGATCGATGTTTAAGGCAAGTATAGCATGGGATCATCCTTGTTGTCCTATACACTTTTAATCATTTAATTCATGTTGCATGTGTCTACCTTGACTGCCACTAAGGATTTTCTAGTGCTTTGTTACCCTGTGCCTTGATTCCTTTGGGTTATTGCATTGGGTAGTATGATGCTAGTGCTCCACTACAACCATGATCTTGTAACTTGACTAATGGTATATGCAATAAACACTAAAAGATGCTTTTTAGAAACATGGAACAAGGGGGCTAGAGCATTGGGCTATTTTATGGTGCTCTAGATTTCTCTCCCTAAGGACTTATCTGTAAGTGATCATTCAGGACTTACAGTACAGCTGTGAGGGCTACTTGGCTCAGGCTTTAGCTCAGTATGAGGACCTTTTCTAGCTTGTAGCTTGTTAGAGGTTACCTTTATTGGCGTAAGAATGGCTTGTCGAATCGAGTATAGGATAGCCTCTACTCTTATGTGTATAGGCTGCGTGTCATTGTGCCATTCGACAGGGGGTTCCTATATCTGTTTGCCGAGTGAATCTAATGGCCCTAACTTGTTAGACAAACCTTTGAAAGGCTTCATAGTGAACCCTACCGACCTTCCTTGGAAGTAGGTCAAGAGATTAGCTACCTTGGGCGAAAGGGTAAACCACGACTCACAGTGAAAGTGTACAACCTCTGCAGAGTGTAAAACTGGTATATCAACCGTGCTCACGGTCACGAGCGGCCTTGGAACCCTTACAGAATAGATGATCACTAATGGTTAATGAAGATGAACATGGATGATACTGATGAAAAAGATGCTCATTAATGATTACTGTTTATGCTATTCATTATTCATGTTTACCTGATCATGTGTTTATGGGCTTGTGAATAAACTTGTTGCCACCCAATTGCTAAAAGATGACTCATTAAAAGCTAATCACGGTTAAACCAGTGTCAGCCTTTTGAGCCTCATGAACCCTATGTTATACTTGTTGAGTACGACATGTACTTACACTTGCTTTACTTTTTAAATCTTTAAAAAAATCCCGGATGGGTACCAGATTGCTAGAGTTTGGAGGAATTAGGCTTGTGATCAACCAGTCAGTTGTCCCTGTGGATTTGGAGTCTTCGCCTGAAGATCGGAGTTGTCTTTCCGCTGTCTATACTCTGAGGTTATATTCTGTATACTAATATGTTATGTATTTAAGCATTGTCTATTGATATTACCCTAATTTGTAGCTATATGTGAGATTTGACTTTCTGGGCTTACATATGGTGTGTATCTGGTTTTGTTCTTAAAACCGGGTGCTACAAAGTGGTATCAAAGCAATGCTAACTGTAGGACGTAAGCCTAGTTAGAAATTGACTGTCTTAAGGTTTTAAACTTGCTATAAAATCCTTGTTCTATAAATCTTGATATTCTCTTCTCTACTATATCTCTACCCTTGCTATTCATCTCTACCTTGATACTTATTTTAAGTCTTTGTTCCCATCTTCACTCATTGGTTTGATATGCTTTTAGAACTGTTCCTCATCACCTTCTTGCGTAATCTGAACATGAGTCTTAGGATTGTTACCCCTAGAACAACAAAAACGATAGTATCGCAAGTTGAGTCAATGATTGAATTGTGCATCTTTACTGTATTGTTGAATTGTCATTAAGCTTATGATTGTTTTGCATCTTTGTAATGATTGCAATGATCTTGTTGGGTGTTCCCATAATTTCATTTAGCTTATAGGCCTAAGGTAAAAGTATTAGTGAAATAAATAGTTGGGTTATGTTTTCTTCTGTTTCCCCTATCCTTTCTTTTCGGAACAGTCTACACTCTTCAGCTTATATCTCTAATCTTAGATGACCAAAAATCATGAGAAAATTCTGGACAATAGTAGACTTCAATATCTTTCTGTGACCACAAGAACCACCCTCATATCTATTTTGATTATGGAGCTATGAAAATCACAAGGCGATGCATCTGTGCTGTTTGGAATCTAGAGTAGTTTCTCTTGTGCACCGTTTTCGACCAAGTTAACTGCAGAATTTGGAAAAGTGTTCTATAAGGAAGTTGTGGAGAATTTTATAAGCTTTCCAACGGTATAAGCTACAATATCATTGGATTAATGGAAAGAGAGTTACAGTGGTTCTACTACGCTGCTGTTTTTCTACTCGCGAGGAATTCCAGATTTCTTGTTCTTGCCCATACACAAGAGTCTCATTGGGATGTCAGAACGTCTAGATATTAGTTAGCTCATCCACTCTAGATTTCTTGTTCTTGCCCATACACAAGAGTCTCATTGGGATGTCAGAACATCTAGATATTAGTTAGCTAAAAACTGCTGCACTATAGCTGATAAGATCCACTCCAAAACCAAAGAATATCTTTTCCAATTCTCATGAAATTTGTACAGAATTTTATAACATAAGTCTAGAGCATTTATACCAATTTTTATGCCAATCCAATAAGTTTTGATCACTCAAACATGGCTAAGATCACAGCTAGCTCAGATTTTCAATATAGGACAGATTTCAATCACTTGAGCTATACTTCATCAAATGTGAATCAAACTTGAAACCAACTTGTTTGAATATTTTCACAAGACATAAATCTATTCAATCCACTCACTAAAAGTCATCTTATGAACATATCCAACATAAATCAATCCAAACTCAATTACTAAGCTATTTATCCATTCAAGCTTCTCATAGCAAGCAACATTGCATATTTATCCAATTCAATCAACTCATATGCACCCAAATGAAATGATCAACAAGAGATATACCTTGGTTAGCTCATGATCATCTAAATAGCAAGCTTCAACTCAATTATTTGTAAGCCATCAAATATATCCAATGAATCACCAATAACTTGAATTATAGCACTTCTATGATGTAACACATTTGGACTTCACTCAACTATCATGACATTGGGCTTGGATGTGCACTAGGCTTCATAACTTGATTCAACATATGATGATCAATATGAAATCAATTAAATCAAGTCTCCAATACCGATGGTACCTACAATCAATCATCCACTTTTTGATGGTATCCAAATAAGTTTGGGTCCTCTCAAGTTAGGAGCAACATACTTAGGCATAGCCTTAGTATGAGTAGTGGAATGTTTTGCAATAGCAACCATAGAGATACCATTTTCATCCTTTCTAAGCACATTATTATCAATAATTGAAATAGGCTTAGAATTGTTAACTAGGGGACATGAATATGCCATGTGTCCCCTTTTCCGGCATGAGTAGCACTTTCTCTTTAATTGAGCCTTCTCTTCCTTGCTCATATGGTGCTTCCCATTGTCTTGCCTCTCATGGATTGCTTGAGCCTTCTTCTCAAGCTTGGTAGGACACTTAGAGGCAAAGTGTCCCATATCTTCACATGTATAGCACTTGATGTGAGTCAAATCTCTCTTCTTTTGATCTTTGCTCATCATCTTGGTATCTTGAATAAGCATTGGATGCCTTGCTCTTCCACCCCTTTTTGTTTTCTTCTTCTTCTTCATCAAGTCACCACCATCTTCATGGTTGATCTTGATTTGAACTTGGGGTGTATTTTCTTGCTCAACTTGGGGCTTTGGTTGAGGCTTCACTTGTTGCTTCACCAATTGCTTGGTTGAGCACATTGAGGTAAGATGACCCCAAGTGCAGCACTTGAAGCACTTCACATGTTTGAGCCTCTCTTCTTATTTTATCTTCTTGAGCTTCTCAACGTTAGGGCAACCATTTGCAAGGTGTCTCACTTTATGACATCGGTAGCACATGGTATGAGAGAGCTTTCTTTGTTGTAGCTTCTTCATCTTTCTTTCTCTCTCTCTTTCGACCTTTGTTATCTTCTTCTTAAAGCCAAGGCCACACTTGTCACCATAGTTTCTTTACATCTTCAATATGTACTCAAATGTGACTTTTGAGTTGTAGCACCTCTCTAACTTGTTGCTCAAATTCTTCACTTCATTTTTGAGCTCATTGTTCTCCTTCAAAAGGTTAGTCTCACAAGACATAGAAGTAGAACAAGTATCTATATGTGAAAGAGCATCGCATATCTAATAAATCATCACAAGAGGTGGATACATGCTTCTTGCCTACATCACAATGGTTAGCAACAACATGTGATTGATCAATTGACCCATGTGATGAGCTCTCACTAGTTTTATTTTTTCTATTGGAAAGCTCCTTAGTGAGAAAAGCATGGTCTTGTACCAAGTTATCATGAGCAACACTAAGTTCCTCATGGGCCTATTTTAGCTCCTCATGTGAACAAGTAGTAACATAAAGTAGATGCTTTTGTTGTTCACTTGTGTTCTTTAGAAAAGAGTTTTCAATTTTCAATTTCTCGGTTTTAGACATCTCTTTTTCTAAAGCTTTGATCATGCAACCGTATCTATCTAGAAGCTCCTCATATGAATCAAGATCAATCACATTTGCATTAGATACATTAGTGTCACCTTGTGACATGAAGCAATGTGATGTAGTTGTAGAGCTTGTAGTAGCATCATCATCATGGCTTGAGCATGAACCAACATCATCAAGATCACCACCAAGTGTGCTTGAGGTAGAATCTTCATGTGCAACACTTGTGGCATCATCATCAACCTTGTCAAGTGATCTTGTGGTAGTATGATCATCATCATCACTTGACCATGAGATGGAGCAATCTTCCACAATCACGAAATCATGATCATGCTCATCACACTCATGTGCCTCCTTCTTGGGCTCATCATCATCATCATCGGAGACACTCCCATATATTAAGTTGAGGTACAACCAAATATCATGGGCGGTCTTCATGTACATGATCTCCCCAAATATGTTATCTTTCATGGATTGATAGAAAATGTTAGTAGCTTGGCAATCGAGATGTAGTCATTTCTTTTGTGCTTTAGTTGCATTCTTTTCATCCAACGTATGAGAAAAGCCCACAACTATGATCCACCACATTTGGAGAGAAATGAACTTAAAATTGCATGTCATCCAATTTTTCCACCGTGCAAAGTGTGTGCCATCAAAAGTGTATGGACACTCAACATCTAGCTCATAAGTCACCATCCTCTCCGTCGGTGAAGACCACAAATGAGAGACCTATCTTTGATACCACTTGTAGGGTCGAGATGGTAGACTAGAGGGGTTGAATAGTCCTTTCTAAAACTAATCGCGTCGGCTAACCGAAATAAGTGTGGAATTAAAACAATCGGTCTAGCCAAGACTACACCCCTCTATCTATGTTCTCTAGCACCTTGCAAAGATCTGAATTAGGCAACAAAGGTGCCATCTAGCTAGAGCTCACTTATCCAATTCTAGGAGCAAGGTCACACAAACCTATGCCACTAGTACTTTAAGAAAATAGGGAGCTCCTACACATGCTAGTAAGCAAAAGCACAAAGCTATCTATGCTCACTAGCAATGCTCAATAACATTGCTACACAAGCCAAATTATAGAGTGCAAATTACTTAGCTACACAAACTAAGCAATGTGACTAACAAGATTACACAAACCAAATTAGCCATCCAAGGGAGCTACTTCTATGCTACACAAGCAAGAAGGTAACTAGTGAGTTACACAAGCTAACTAATTGCAAGAGCAACTACACAAGCACAATGTATATGAAAGTAACTATAAGCTTGTGTAAGGGGATTGCAAACCAACAGGAAGAACAATGTTGACATGGTGATTTTCTCCCGAGGTTCATGTGCTTAACAACACTCTACATCCCCATTGTGTTGACCACTCACTTGGTGGTTTGGTGGCTAATTGGCATCACCCGCCAAGCCTGCACATCGGGCACCACAAGAACCTACCCCAAAAGTGAGGGTAGCTCAATGACACACTCAACTAGAGTTGCTCTTCGTGGCTCCCGTGGGGCGAGCACAGTGCCCCTCACAAAGCTCTTCTCTAGAGCACCGCACAAGCTTCTTGCGGGCTTCGACGGAGACCACCACCAAGCCATCTAGGAGGTGGCAACCTCCAAGAGTAACAAGCACCACCGGCTTGCAAGACGACCACCTAGTGCCGCTCGATGCAACCTCATGATGCAATCGCACTAGAACTGCTCACTCACATAATTGGATGATCACTATCAAGCATATGTGAGATGGAGGGATCCTAAGCACTCTCAAGCATGGACACAAAGTCCCCCAAGGTGCTCAGCACCAGCCATGACCGAGACCACCTTCTATTTATAGCCCCCATGAAAATAGAGCCGTTGTACTCCTTCAGTGGGCACAGCTCGGGGTGACCGGATGCTCCAGTCAGATCGACTAGACGCACCATGCTAGCGTCCGGTCGCGCTACACCGTCCACATGTCGCTCTGCGTTCAACCGGAGCCGCCGGATCTCAACGATAACTTCGCGCGCCAACGGTTAATTTGCGACCGGATGCAGCACAGTGAATGATCGGACGCTACTACGCCTGAGTCCGGTCATTTCCAGAGAGCTCCCCAAGCCTCTATTTTGTGACCAGATGCATCCGATCCACCATGATCGGACATAGACCAGCGTCCGATCAGTTCTGCGCCTGCGCGCCTAACTCTAGCGCCGCCTATGTCACTATATGTTAGCACTGACCGGACATAGGCCCTGAGCGTCCGGTCACTCTTCGTGCCAGCGTCCAGTCATGAGACCGAGACCACGCGCTCACTGCTGCCACTGACCGAACACGCCGGTCCAGTTGAGGCCAGCATCCGGTCACTCACAATGACCTCCTTTCACCTCCGTTTCTTCACCGAGTCGATCCACATCAACTTCAACTTCTTCTCCTTGGTAAATGTGCTAACACCACCAAGTGTATACCACCATGTGTATGTGTGTTAGCTGTTCACAAATATTTTTCAAAGGATTAGCCACTCAACTTGCCACGCCACTCGATCCTAGCGACGATGCAAAGTTAGATTACTCGAGTGGCACTAGATGACTGATATGCAAATAAGTTTGCCCCTCCTGATAGTATGGCCATCTATCCTAAACCCGGTCATCAACTTCTCTACACACCTATGATCGGTGAAATGAAATACCCTAAGTTATACCTTTGCCTTGCGCATTCCATTCCATCTCCTCCAATGTCGATGCAACACATGCACCAACACGATCAACAATGATATGATCCACTTCATATCATCACATGATCATATTGGTTCATCGATCTTGACTTCACTTGCTTTTCACCGTTCCCTTTGTCCATCGACGCCAAGTCTTGCTCAAGCTTCACCGCCACGTGGTCCATCGCTCCAAAGCCTCCGACTTGCCCTTCACTCTTGCAACCGGTCCATCAAGCCAAGTCATGTATTAATCTTCTGCACCTTGATCACATGACTCAATGTCATGTCTCATGTGCAATGAGCTCCTTCATCATCACATGTGTGAGCTTTGTAACATCTCCGAGCCATTTCCACCTTCATGGCATATGTTGCTCACACACATATACCTGTGGACTAATCACATGTGTATCTCACATAAACACAATTAGTCCACCTAGGTTGTCACTCAATTACCAAAGCCACACAAGGACCTTTCAGCCGCCCCATCACACCCCTTGGTCGGTCCATCGACAACGCAAAGCTCCATCATTGGGCTCGAAGAAACAGAGAGCAGCTCTGCTCCAGCCACTGCGCTTGACGGCTATCGCGCCCCCTGGCCGGTTGCTCTGCACCACCGGCGAGCTCTAGACTGATAAATTTCACACGCCGATGAACCTCCATTTATCCCAAGCAGCAAAGAGATGTTGCGCTGAAAGTGCATGTTGCAAGTGTACGTTTCAAATGTTGCAAAGTATGTGCAGGTGTTTCATACGGATGTTGCAAAAGTAGATCGGGGTGTTGCATTTGTTACAATGGTTTGTACACGTATGTTGCAAACGTCTGTTTCTAATGTTTCATCAGTTTTTCAGACGTATGTTGTAAGCGTGTTTATCTGGATGTTGCATATGTTTCACACATATGTTGCAAGTGTTTTATCTGGATGTTGCATATGTTTTGCTATGGTTTCAAGTGTTTTTCACGTATTTTTTTGCAAGTGTTTCAGTTGTCTTCTTTTATATGTTGCAAGTGTTGCATCTGGATGTTTCAAAAGTAGATCTAGTGTACAGAAAAAACTTTTCAGCGACGCCTCCCTTTTCTATTAGAGGCAGTTCAACTAGCACGCCGCCTCTAACTGAGAGGAGGAGCACTGTAGCTCTGTGACCGCATTTGAAGGTCCATTTTCAAAGGCGGTTCCATTAAGAAAACCATCTCTAAAAATATATCCATTTTTAGAGACGGTTAAGTTAAGAGAACCGCCTCTGAAAATGGATGTTCAGAGACGGTACTCTTTTGTGGTCGCCGCACTGCAATTCCACATGTGAGAGAAAGCTATTCGTGCGTAAACAGTTTGAACGTGTACTACCTGGTTTTCAATACCCATGTGCATGGGACCCACGCTCCTCGATCTCTTCCCAGCTGCATCCTTATCTTCTCAGTTCTCACGAAGCAACAGCAACCTTATCTCATTCTCATTGGTTCTCATCTCTCGAACTCTCGTCAACTTCCTCTCTCTTGTTCTCTCTCCCTTTCTTGTTTGTGCCTTGGATGGACGCCGGACGTCCTACTTCTCAAGCAGTGGCGGTGACAACATGCGGTGCTGACTTGCATCAACTACAGCCCTGGCCCATAGTGAAGCTGAGCGATGGTGTGGACCAAAGCCTCAACATGCAGCGTTCTGGCTGGCTGAGCAGGCCCGGCAGTGCTGTGACGGCGAGTTGGCAAGATGGGCGGGTGTGGCGGCTCGGCATCGGTGTGCTGGCCGGGCGCGGCAGTGCGGTGCCGGCGAGATGGACACGTGTGGTGGCTCGGCATCGGTGTGCTGGCCAGGCACGGCAGTGCGGCGACGGCGAGCTGGCTTGGCGTGGTAGTGCGGCGACGACTTGCTGGCCGGGCGCGGCAGTGCGGCAACCTGACGTAGCAACTCATCAGCAGTGCGGCGCCGACGGTTGTAGCTGCGTGGCGGCGTGGCAATGGCATGCTCGCCGACGTCGGCGAGCTTTTTTTTTATTCCCAAAAATCATTTTTAGGGGCGGTTGACTTAAATCAACCGCCTCTGAAAATCCATTTTAGGGGCGGTTATCTTAAGAGAACCGTCCCTGGAAATCGATTTTTAGAGGCGGTTTTAAAATCGTGTCTAAAAATCACTAATTTTTACCATCGGTAGCGTTGTAGCGGTTTTTCAAACCGCGTCTGAAAACCGATTTTAACCGCCTCTAAAAATATTTTATGTAGTAGTGATGCTATGACTATACACGAATGTTTCAGGCGCATATTTCAAGTGTTTCATCTGTTTTAGACGTATGTTGCAATTGTTTTATTTGGATGTTTCAAAAGTAGGTATGGGAAAAGCGCATGCTTCTGCTAGTGCGCCGCCGTAGGTCACCGTGCCACCGTGGGTCACCACATCATGCGTCTGCTGCTGGTGCTGCTCTTGTTGTGTGCATGCGGACATGTGAAACGGAGCGGGTCAGGGGTGGTCACCGGCATGCGTGGGCCCGCACGGCCTTTGAAGCGGGATGGGTGCGTCAGGCGCAGGTCCGGGGGCACCGTCCAATGCTAGCGTTTCGGATCGGAAAGAAAAAAAAAACTAACTTGTCTCAAATGGACCACGGCTCCGGAGAAAAAGTAGCTGTACACGTCTGCGGTTTTTTTGTTTCCTTTAGGCCAGGCCCGGGCCCGTCAACTTTTGGAGCAACTGGTGGTGGTCTAGCGCTTGGGTTGGCAGTTTGGCACCTTGGCGAGAGGCCGGTCCACGTAGTTACGAGGCAGATGCAAAGCGCCATGTGGCGACGGCGTCCAGAGAAAAAGGGATAGCGAGCGAAGGGTCACCATGGACGCCACGCAGCTTCCACACTGCCCAGGGAAGGGACCCCGCAGTGGCTGTGCCAGTAGTAGCCCGGCAGCACCTCCACGGCTCCGCATCACGCCACGCGCGCGCCAAAAAGGCAAAAAGAGGGAGAGGAAAAACCAGCGACGGCGCTGCCCTGCCACCAATCGCCTCTCCACCCCTCTTATCTCCTCCTCGCGACCAGGCCCACCACCTCCTGCCCTCCTGCTCTGCTCTGCTCTGCTACTCGTCGCTCGCTCGATTCTCTGCCGCTGCTCTCGTTGCAGCAACCTGCGTGCGGCGAGATGGCCCTGCAGGCCCCGTCGTCTCTTCTGCGCGCGCCGGCGCCGGCGCAGCGGTCCGCGCCGCCGCTCCGGTCCTCGTTCTCCACGCCGTGCTCGCTGCGGCTGCCGGCGCCGGCGCGCCGCCGGGTGGCCAGGGCGGCCACGGCCGCTCGGATCACCATGCGGGTCGCGTCCAAGCAGGCCTACATCTGCCGTGACTGCGGGTGAGCCACACAAGCCGGGCTCTTGCGCCCGCGCGCGCCGACTGCGCATGCCGTGGCCGTGGAGTGGCCTACATCTGCATGCTCTGTTGCCGTCGTGCTGGTACCTGATTTGCCCCTCCATGTTTGTGTTGTTGCAGGTACATCTACAACGACAGGACGCCGTTCGACAAGCTGGCTGATAACTACTTCTGCCCTGGTGAGGATGAATATATTCCATTGCCCTCAGCTTCTGTTCTTCTTATCTGGGTGATTTTGTTTTTTAATACGCAAAACATTAGCTTTGTATACGGTTTTGGAGGATGATAGCTTCGAAGAAGTTTTTAAAATGTCCTTTTGCAATTGCAATGCATGGCAAAAGGTTAATAGTGACGACATACTAATGGAGTATTTGATATTTCTAAGGAAGCTTGAAGCATTATAGTACTTATTTATATACGAAATTTCTATGCAGCTATGTAATAAATTAAAGAACAAGTGCCTCTGCTTGTAATTAAACTGGAATATACTGCTTGTGTAAATGTGGTGCTTAAGGGGACTCTGCTGTGTTGCCAGCATGTATATTTGTCACAGAACTTGGCTTGCATTTTCATGACAACAATTTGAAGAATCAAATAGTGATACTGCATACTATTTTAGACACCTTGCAAAACTTACAGCGAGTGGACTCTTCTGAGAACACTAACTTCAAATGATATCATACATATATACCAGTATTTTCGATTATTTACGAACAGCAAAACAAGAAGATGCTCCCTCCAATTTTTGATCTGTTGTTGCTTCCCCATCATTGATGCAGTTTGTGGAGCTCCAAAGAGAAGGTTCAGACCCTACGAGCCGGCAGTCACTAAGAATGCAAACTCCACTGATGTTAGGAAGGCAAGGAAGGAGCAGCTGAAGAAAGAGGAATCCTTGGGGTAACATACCTAACTCACAGACACAAAAGAGAACCAACACATAAAGCAATTAACTATTAAAATACACATGCATTTAGCAATATTTGTACAGCTAATTAATCAATTAACTGACTTAACAAAATATTTTGCAGGCAAGCCTTGCCTATTGCTATTGTCGCCGGGATCGTTGCCCTGGCTGGCCTGTACTACTACCTCAACAATGTCTACAGTTAAACGAAGAAGAGATCCATTTGATGCCGGGAACAGGATTTGTTCCATTTTGCAGTTCTTTTTCCTTTACCACTGCAAATGTGTTGTCTTGCTACATATATACTACTAGGGCTCCAAGACTGTATACAAGTCGTTGTTAATCTTGAAATACCACACATTACTTAACTAGCAGCTAATTAATTTGAAGTATTTTAATTATTTTCCACCATTTAGTTTGGGGTTCCAACTGGAACATTCATCAGCTGTGGACTAAACATGTCTCGTCAAGTCCCCCCAACCCAATGCAAATAAAAATCTCAGCAACCCTTTGTTGTCCATCCTTGTGGATGTCAATTTGTTATGGTCAAACGCACAGGGAAACTACATATTAACCTGCTAGTTTTCTAAAAACGCACAAGAAAACAACCACAGACTTAGGGAAATCATACTGAACCTATGGGTTTTGAGCCGTCTGGAGAATTCCCATTTCTAGTTTCCAAAGATCTCCTGGCTCAAAAGAGTGTAATGCGCATATGTACTACTCCAAATTGGAAAATAGAGAGGAAATGTTACTCTGCAAAATATTTGATGTCCCTATGCTTTAGAGTGAATCCATATCTGTGGGATGCATTTAATTCTCCATATATGTACTCGATTGGGTAAGAATTCATAATTAAGTTATGCCATAGAGCTGGCCTTTGGGCTTTGGCTTGAGGGGGTAATTTGAGGGCCTCCTATTTCTGAGGGTCTCAGTAGGGTCCCTATAGGAGTGGGGGTTTTGCTCACCTCCTCTCTCTCCACGGCCCTAAAAATAGAGTAAGGCCTTGGATATAGTCCTTGCTAGAGTTCCTTCACATGGAAATGGTCAATCTCTAGTGTGGCATGTCACATATATGAAGTGGCTGCGATGCCTAAAAGGAGGACGGTGAATTAGTCAGCTTAAAAACTAATGGCCAACTAAAAATCTACTTATCAAAACCTATGCAAGATATTATCTAAATGTGCATCGAGGTTTTACTAAATGTTGCTATCTCTAACATAAAAGAGTTTTGCATATTAGGTTCCAATCCTATCAACTAACCTAGCAAGCTAGATTAGGAAAGGTAAAGCACACACCAAGGAATGCAAGTAAATGTGAAAGTGTAAATGAGTTAGAGAAAGCAAACTCCCACACCGACTTTTTCCTGGGGTATCAAGAAGCCAGTGCTTCCCCCTAGTCCTCGTTGGAGTCCCTCTCAAGGATGCCCTCGCAAGGGCCAAGCTCTCAGTCAGTTAAGTCAGTGGATTGCCACAAGACTTCCCCATGTGCAAGTGGGTCTCCACGTGGCCTTCTCCTGGACCACTTCTCGACCACTTCTCAGCGTCTTCGCTATCGAGCTTTCGGCCAAAATGCAGCGGGTCTCATTCCCTTAGTACAACCTAGCTATGTGGACACTCCACATGTCAAAACCCTCTTGTATAATCATGGTGTGCGCAATCACTGATAGCACGGAGGTATACAAACCTCACTAAGCACTAAGTCTAAGCCTAGAGCAAGTGCTATATGTGGTCTAAACTACCCTAAGAACTATCACTAATGCCTAATTTCTCTAATCTTGTATTAAGCACTTTGGTGGCTAGAGCACTAATGAGTGAGCCTCACCTCAACTATGCCTTCTACTACATAGAACACACTTAAATTTCTAGTGGGATGGGTATAAATAGCCTCAACGCCCTCAACTAGTCATTGGAAAATCGGGTTGCTTTCACAGTGAGCGCTGGAAGTCCCGGCACCAGAGTACTCTGTGCCTAGTGCCATGTCGACTAGCCCTTGTTGACCATTGGAAGTATTTTCTTCGGTGGTTCGATCCGGTGCTATACCGGAGAATTCCGGTGCATAGTCCACGCCTTTGTTTCTTCACTAGACAACACTTGTTGTTCTTGTGCTTCCCTTATTGTATGCACCGGAGAATTTTGGTGCTCTCTCAGCCACTCAACCACCTATGCACCCTGTCTATTTTCGTTCTCTGGTGTTCCATTAGAGGAATCCACTGTACACTTCTAACATTTTGCTCGAACCTGGGCCTCACACATTTACTCGGTGCCCCCACCAAAGAAATCCGGTGCACTTTGAGTGCTACTTTCTCGCGTCTTTTTGTCTAGGCTTCTCTTTCTTGATGTCTTGAGCCTCTTGCTTGTGTTCTAAAGTCTTCATTGCAACTCCTTGATGTTTGTTTGAGGTGTTTATCGCTTGTCTTCATGTTCCCTCGCTCAAGTCTATCATTGGATCCATAGGACTAAAACCATGTATACTAGCAAACAACATTAGTCATATTGATCATGTTGTCACTCAATCACCAAAATCATTAATGACCTTTGCTAGGAGCCATTTTCCTTACAACATACATAAGAGCTCTTTTAACGGTAAGTTATGGAAAGTGTGCATGCCCCTCAAATGCAAATCCTTCTTTTGGTTTGCCCTCTACAGTCGTTGTTAGCAGTCCAAACATTTTGCAGCGTCATGGTCTCCTTGCTATTGCCAATTGCCTTATGTGACCAACACCCGGAGACGGTCAGTCACCTGCTGCTAGGTCGTCTCCAATGTTGGGAATGTTGCTTTCAACTGGTACGTACAACCTACATGCCACCTAAACCTCGAGCGAAATCAAGATGACAACCTTGCAAAGGAGGGGCTCATGTTGAGAAAGAGGGTCCCAAAACACAGAAGAAAAAAGGTTTGATTTGCTCGTCATTCTACTCACATGGACATTGTGTGTTACTGGGGGTGGTGTTTGGTTCCTGGGCAAACTTTGCCACGCCTTACAGGTAAATTGGCTGTCGTTTGGTTCCCAAATAAACTGAGGCAGCCACACAATCTCATAGTTCATTGGTGTATAGATATATGCCACACTTGTGGAGACTTTTTTTTTCCGCCATACTTCTGCGGCAACGCCGTAGCCTGCAGCGGCCAGGAACCATTTTTTTAGAATCGGTCAGGAACCAAATGGCCTCTAGATTATTTTTTCCGCAAATCAAAGCTCGTAGCCCTCCCACCTAGGCTGGCTCAATAACTAGGGCCATAGCATGGGCCTTTAAGTGTTGCACACTGCTACACTAAGCTTTTGTAGGGGCGGTTGAAGACCATTTGTAGGATCGGTTTTTCAGTGGCTCCTACCACAGTGTTGCTACAAATCGCTGATTTGTAGTAGCGATTGGCCAGTCGCCCCTACAAATGCGATTTGTAGAGGTGACTGGATTTTCAGAAACCATGATTCTAGATAAAAAAAATAGCAAAAAAATAGCAATTGTTTTTAACCCGAGAGGGCCCCCACACTGGTCAACCACCCGCCCACTACCTCGAAGTCGCAAGGCACGGCATTTTTCGTGCAAAAATTGTGTGCATCATGACTGCACGGATTTGAACCCACAACCTCCCACTCATGTGTACCGTCTTCTACCACTACACCAAACACTTACTTGTGTCTATATTGGATTTTGGTTTCCCGCGTATTATCCTAAACCGAATTTAAATTGATTATTTGAGGTCCTAAATAAAAAATGAAAGAGTTGTCAACTATAAAGTTGTATAACTTTTCGCGGTCTACAACTTTCGTTTTGGTAGTTTCTCCATCCGAGGTCATTTACAAAATTTGAATTTCAAAATTAACAAATTCAAACATAGTTTTCCTTGACAAGAAGATTTCAAATCAAAAAGTTGTCTACTACAAAGTTTCATAACTTTTTGAGATCTACAACTTTCGTTTTTGCTGTTTATCTATCCGAGGTCGTTTAAAAAATTTAAATTTTAAATTTTAGAAATTCAAACGTAGCTTTCCTTGATAAGATGATTTCAAATCAAAAAGTTATCAACAATAAAGTTGTATAACTTTTTGAGATCTATAGCTTTAATTTTGGTTGTTTCTCCATCCGATGTTGCTTAAAAAATTCAAATTTCAAATTTGAGAAATTCAAACTTAATTTTCCTTGACAAAATGAATTCAAATAAAAAAGTTGTCAACTACAAAGTTCTATAACTTTTCAAGATATAAAACTTTTATTTTGGTTATTTGTTCATCCGATATAGCGGTAGTAATATTTTTTATAAATTTGACATATCCCTCTTATAGTTTAAGAGACATATATAAATTTTGTGAACAATGTTACTACCACTTTGTCAGATGAAGAAATGACCAAAATAAAAGTTATAGATCTTGATGAGTTCTACAACTTTTATATCCATGACTTTTTCAGCTGAAATTATTTAATGTTTCAAAATGACGTTGGAAGTTATCATTTTTTAAATTTAAAATTCAAATAGATAAAACACAGTCACATGAAAAGATGGATAAAATAACAGCCGTAAAAACACAATAAATTAATAGAGCATGATTTTACAAAATTTTAGGAAAAAAATCATTAAATTTGAAGTTAGTATGAGGGAGAAAGACTAGTTACAAGTTTTAGCTCGAGATTAAAAAGAGAAATCAGAATTCTTCGATAATTTCATAATTTAATTTCAAACAATATTTTAAAATAGTAAATGATTTCAAATGAAAAAGTTGTAAACAACAAAGTTTCATAACTTTTCAAGATCTACAACTTTTATTTTGGTCATTTCTCCATCCGATGTAATCTACCAAAATTCAAATTTTAATGTTTAGTTTTTACTATTCGACGTCTATTTGTAATATTGAGCCGTCCCTATAAATTCGATTTATAGGAGCGGCTGATAACACTAGTAGCCCCTATAAATAAATTTATAAGGACGGCTCGTTTGTGCACCATTTGTAAGGCAGCTCAATATAGAGCCGACCATTTAAAAAAAAAGGGTGTTACTACATAGCCTTTTTTAAAGTGCCTTATATTAAGCTACAGTGAAAATATGTAGCCCATTATAAATACTACGGCCCTAGACTAGAGGTCCGGAGCCATGGCCCTAGCAGCAGTTCTGCCACTGACAAGATCATTTAACGCAAGAGATTTTTTTTTAAATTACACGCAGGATTTGTACGCTTGCCAAAAATATTAACACGTCAATCGCTTTCAAATTAGTCTTCTTTTGGCTTGGAACATTTTTTACCTTCCAGTGATAGTAATATTTTGTACCCCCGGACTTAATGAGATTTGTGGTTCTTAATTAAATAAATATATCTTCACAAGCAATGTCAAGTCGTAAATCAAACTAAGCATAAGGAGATGCATGTCATGACATCGTGTTAGAAAAAATCAAGTATAAGCCAAGAACATCTCGGAGAAATAAAGTTGGCCGGCCTGCACCAATCCGTCCTCCGTCCCGGCTATGAAAACCATCTCACTGCTATGGTTCATGGACGCTAGCTCCACCATCGCTAGCCTCTCAAACCCAAAGACCGCTGGGTGCGCAGCCATACCATGGTGATCCCGCCATGATCATTGCGTGGCCCTATGAGATATATGTCTGCGAATTCGAATCGTAACCCATCGGCTTCGCACACGCTTTATCAATGCAAACAAAAAACAAAAAAAAAATCAATAAAGAAAGCGACATGCTAGCGCCCGAACGTCTGCACGTATCCGCACGTCTAGACGCCCGCGCATGCTTCTACGCATGTCGGTGTGCTGCTGCACCTGATGCCTCCCACGTCTCCTCTTGCTTTTTTTTGAACACGCACGCACCTCCCTCTTACTGCTACGCCTGCACATGAGAGGGAGGGAGCGCAGGGCACGTACCCATATATTGACCCGGCTGCATGCTGCACCGTGTGGGCCATGCCTGGTGGTGCAAGGCACCTGACTGTTGGAGCTGGCCCCCATGATAGAGATAGGCAGTGCTGGCTTGGCGCGTGCAGCGCGTGCATGCCCACGAGTTAGAGCACGTGGGGAGTAGAACTTGCTGCAATATACTGAAACAAGGCGAAATAAATTGAAACATACGTTTACAACATATGTATAGTCACTGCAACATATGAAACATTCAGATAAAACATTTGCAACACATGTCTAAAACAGGTGAAACATTTTTGAACATACAGTTGCAACATACTCGTATAGCCACTGCAACATATGCAACATCCAGATGAAAACATGCAGCATCCAGATGAAATAGCCGAAACTTTTGGAAGATACACTTGCAATATACCAGTGCCGAATCTAGAATAAATTGTCGCCGGGTCGCCACAAATTTATATTGTCCAAACTTGTAGAAATCTAACACTATGCTCATTACATAACACACACATAAATAATGATAATAACATACTGCATAATTTTAACATTCATATTGAGGGATAAAATTAGCAATATCAAAAATAAGACAAAATAAACTTTTTACAATAGTGGTTATCTCTTATATTATCACTCGACGGGTATGGTCATTCATATTCTAAAAGTGAACTATGACATCATCATTTGGAATTGCATCGGGAATTTTTTGTTCCACGAAGCAAATTACCCAATCATTCGTAAATCCAACACCAATACGATTTCAAAGATCTGGCTTCACAATTTTCACTACTAAAAAACACATTTCCACTAATATGGCGGTACGAAGAACTAGCACAAATTAACCCCTAGAATACCCATAGGGCTCCTCCACAGAACACCACTCCACGTCATCCCAAAATCCTGCTGCTGTCGGATCTCCAATCGTGTGGTTCTGAGTGTTTGGAGCAGATTCTGCGGACAACGGCTTCTCGACGTTTTCTCTAGCTTCTACGGCTTCTCCACTGCTTACCTTTGGCTTCTCCGGCTTCTCATCCGAATCCAATGAGACAAATATATATCGGGCTTCTGCTTCTCCTTCTCCAGCTTCTCCTTCCCCTCCTCTCTCCTCTTCGCTCTCTCTCTCTCTCCCTCCCTCACGATGCGGCAAGGGCGACGCCCACCGGCGCGACCGGGGCGCCGCTGCGGCCGCCCTGCTCCTCCCCCCACCCAGGCGCGCCGTGCGACCAGGCCCTGGTGGTCACAGCCAGCGCGGCTTCACCCCGATGCAGCCTTCTCCCGCTGGTTCGCATGCGCTACACGAAACCCTAGCTGCATGTGCTTCACGGCTCCGGTTGCATCGCGAGTTGCCCCCGGCGTCGCAACCACACAGCACGGTGCGGCAGCCCCGGCACGGGCGCCCCCTAGGGTCGCGGTCCTTGGCGCCGACAGCCCCGGCACGGGCACCCCCTGGCGGTGGCCCCTATGGGCGCAGCTCAGCGCGGCTGCCTGGCCGCGTCAGTCTACGTTTGCTCCTCTAGGTACGCCCACCCTTTCTCTTCCCTTCCTGCTGTGCCCTTTCTCTTTCCTTCCTGTGTGTCTACTAATCTAATTGTTGTTTGAGTTCAGTTGTTATGTGTGCTATTGCCTAGGGATCAATATGCATGCAATTCACAGTACTGCCTAGGGATCAACTATACATGCAGTTCACAGTACGGAAAAAAATAGCAAAAGATTGGAGAAAACAAAGATGAACAGATATAATATATTTACCGAGGGCTCATTTGGAGACTAAAGCAAATTCATGATTTGTCTTTTGAAAACCAAGATGATAGTAGAGGGTTTCCCAATGGAGTAAAAATTCTATATGAAAGGTGACCGATTCTCACCATTTATTGGTAAGTTTGTCTTGTGCCTCTTGGTTAGTATACTTAATTAGCTCAATAATAGATTGTGAAAGGTGCTTTGTCCCATGTGCATTGATAAGAATAGACTGTGACGACGCTTCATGGTAGAATGTTTTGGTTACTAAATAACCTCTCATTCTAAAAGAAAAAACAATTACTTGATGTCCTTCTTGATTGATTGCTCTATGACTACCTTTTGTAGTTTGGGGCTAAAGCAAAGTAAGGTCCAGCTTTTGAAAACAGGGTCATGGTGGAAGGTTTCTCACTAGCAAAGTGAAAATCTTGAAATGAAGCTTGTGCGCTTCTTTGCACTAATTGCATTTTGATGCTGCTTCTGCTTTTACTTAATTAGGATTGTAGAGTAATTGAAAAGGTGCTATCAAGTATGCATAATCTGTATATATCTTTCAGCTTTTGTTCTTATCCATTTTTTATTGCGCTTTCTATACATCGGGTTTCTAGCTCAATGTCAACACCTTGCACATTCCAATATCTGAAATCTTGGAAATATGAGCAAAAGCATTAATAGATAACTGACATAAGCTGCGCTGACATTAGAAGTGGATCAAATGATAGTATATATGCAATTTTAAGATCTGAAGGCCTATAATCTATCATACAAAGTATTATCCGTTGAGAGAAATGTATGTACATAGAGCATTTGTTGTCCACTCATTACAACCAATATGTTTGGGCATCCATTCTTGCCACTTAGTTCTGTTTGTGGCAACTTTATTTTGCTCATTACAAATGATCTGATGTTCCTCTACTTTCATACATCAAAAACAACCATCCTGATATGTCCTAAATCAGTAAAGTTCTTTTGGTTTGGTAGTGTCACATTCCAAGCTAGAAACACTGATTGTTTTCCTCCTCCAGGTGTCGTGCCCAGTTGATGTTTAGTAGTGATACAGCCAAGAAATGGTCATTCTACAAGCCATTGCCTCTGGGTGAGTACATTGTTTTTTCCTTTTTCTTTACCTTCCTATTCACGTGTTTTGTGTCATTTGGTATTCAAGCAATCCTATTTTGCTTATTAACAAAGTTTATCGCCTTTGCCAACAAACTGATTGATGGTATATTGCAGTGTTTACCACACCTTTGACATGGAAATAGGAAATGCATAAAATCAATATGGAAAAAGCCTATGGTGATAGTAGTTGTGTCCGCTATGACGTCAATTCGATACATGAGTTACTATATAGCATTTGTAGCGATCATTTAGATATGAGGTTATTTTCCTGGTTCGTCGACACTTCTTTCTTTCAAAGGCCTTCTTATCCCTTGTTACAATGATAGCACATTGATTCTCTATTATTTGTTCTAACAGGAACAATGAAATTTATGAATTGCACTAAGTTGTGTCTGCGGTGTGCAGTGGCTTGGCAGGCCTTACAAGCAATTTCTTTACGTTATGGGTGCGCCCATGATCTGTATACTTCTCATGTGCTCAGGGAGTAACCAATTTCTCCGGTGCATGCTCTCTTTTGCCAGTGCTGGGGCTAGGTACGTGTGTGGATCTAGCTCGCCGGCCTTCATCGTTGGAGGAGCCCCACACTAGCACATCTTCCCTGTTGCGCATGGCAGAGGGGCGCTTCTCCCCTTCTCCCCCTTCCTTTCCCTCAGCTCCCTCTCCTCACTACGAGGATATTGGTCACTCTCCCCTAGGAGGCCATTTGCTCCAGCGCTTCTCTTGTCTTTAAATACGTGGATCACATGCAGAACTGATATCCTTGATTGTACAATGATGATTAGTTGTTTCATTCTGCATTTTATTTACTGAGGTTCTGGGGTTGTGGGATGATGAACTTTTTTAGACTGACACAATGGAATTGTGCAATGATGGTTAGTTCTTTCATTCTTCCATGATTTTGCTATTTTCGTTAGTTCTATGATGACTATGTCATTGTATCTTAGCAATTCGCTTTTGCATGTGTTATTTCGTTTTCATTAATTGCTATATTTTGTGCGCTCGTTGCTGAACATTGGTCCATTGTCAGTGATGTCTTTACTTCGCATAATTTGTTTGTTGTTCTATTACTGACCACACCTCAGTGCCAATGATGTATTTATTCCTATCCATCTTTGTCCACTTTCTTGCAAATCCTCTTTCTTGCAGGTCTGGAACATCTAGACCTAAGGTCCTGTTGATCAGCTGCATTCGATCTTTGTACTAAATTGGTTATGCTTGTGATTTTTTTAGTGCATACACTTGCTTGCAAATCCACTTGCTTATGACAGTGATTTTTCAGTACATATATTATTGCCATTGCGGTGAATTTAAAAATGATCCATACATGTGATCAGCTCCACTTCGATCTTTGTACTGAATTGGTCCTGTTTAGAGGCCTCCTGTTACCCTATTCATTATTGTTTTTTTTCATTTTATTACCCTTCTATTTTTACAGCCCTTTGCACCGGTGTCTGTCGATCATCTAGATTTGATCTTTGCACTGAACTGGTTATGGCTGAGATTTTATGCTAATCAGAAAGCTATCGAAGATTCCCTTATAGTTATATCTTTGTTTTGATAATTTTTTCTTTGCCTTTGTCTCTCTCATTGAGAGGTCTCCCAGTTTTTGGAGTTGGTGCTGGACATATCACATATGACATATCTTCGGTAATTACTCTGATGCTTGCTATTTGTTTAGTAGGCTACAACTACAGCCAAAACGATGAACCTTGCTGCTTTTAACCTTTATTTGTATGCTACAAAAAAGTTTATCTTTCAGAGATTGATATAAGCTTCGACCGCCCCTCGCATCTATGCTGCGCCGTTCATCTCCAGAACCTGTTGTTCGTGCTTCAGTGCTTCTCTTAGTTTCTACGTTCATGAGAATTTGCAGATTTTCTATTTCCCTTTGCTAGTCGTTGATGCTTATATTATGCAAGGTGGTCAAGGAAGATAAGGGGTTCTTTCTATAAATCTGTTTGTGTAGCCTAGCAAAATCTGAGGTGACCTGGTCCTTTCTTTTGATTGCTCTATGTTCTTATTCTTTTAGATTTCCTATGTGGTATCTGCTGATGTGTGTCTGGCATCGGATTGCTTATAGTTGTTGGTCTTTACAGGTCTCAATTTGATTATCTTGATCTAAATTTCTATGGATGCTTCGCATCCCAGGGGATCCTAGGATTGGTTAGTGACTTCATGTCTCCTGAAATATATGTTTAATACTATTGTCTGTGCCATTGTTAGTTTCCTCTTAGATTACCTACTCATTTTTTTGTTTTTACCCGACATGGTGCCATTGTTAGCTTACTCTTAGATTAATTATGTATTCTAGTTTTATGTATAGGGAGAGCATGTGTTTTGTAAGATGGTTTTTCTTCTTTGTGCTTTTCAATTCATACTTTGTTCATTTCAATAAAGGTCACAGACAGTTTATGATTCAAACCTAATCAAAACACATGTTGAATGCGTCCATTACTGTGCTGATTCATTAGCGGTGCCTCCTCTACCCTGAATATTTGGGCGAGTGCCTTCAAGATTTTTGAAGAAATGTATACGTGGATGCACTGCCTAGTAGGCACCTCCTCGAGTAATCAGGTGATGCATCTTGCCATATATGATCTGCCTATGGATTAGTGATGATGTAGAAAAAGTAAGAAGACAACAATGTTTCTTCATCCTAGTTTTTTTTGCAAAATTTAAAAACATAGTGCTTCTTTCTTATTTTATTCAATATATATAAGATAATGCTCTCATATTATACCTGTCTTGTGACACAGACAAGGCTTTCTGATAGGTAAGAGCTTCATAACTGTGAAATAGTCCTTTATTTCCTTGGGTCTTACAAGATCAGCTTCAAAATATATGGCCATATTTTAATGCTTCTAAATCCTTCTTCATATTTGTAGACCACTTTTGGCAAGCCACAAAATCCTGCAGCACCATACTATTAACTGAGAGCCTAATATTGCAGGCTCTAATATCTCCATCAGTTAATGTTAGAAAGAATAATGTACAACGTAGACATCATTCATAAACAATGAAGACGTCGAACAAGCACTGTCTTGTACAACAGGTTTGCCAAAATAGTGAGCCACTGCCTAACCTGCCAAAAAAATCAGAATATTTTGAATGCAATGTTTTGCATCTCATGGTCGGATTGTTTCATTTCTCTTATGTATATACCCATGATTAACTGTTGAGACTTCAAATGTTTATGGATCACCATATAATTCTCTGTATTTTCATGACTTGCTTACGAATTTGTGACTTTAGCCAAGATATGAAGTGTGTTACTCTTTTCGTTCTTCTACAACTATTTACCAGAATACCCATGACTGAACAAAGACATATGATTGACCAGTCTTTATTGTTTGCTTTATAGATTAAATAAACCATTTAGCCATTCACACAAAACACCCATAATGCTAACACAGATAGATGTAGTGTAGCCCTCTATATGGTCTTGTTATTTTGATCTAATGTACCTCCTGAACCTTCATAAATATCTTATTTCATTTACACAAGCATTCATATAGCTATTTTCTTCTAGATTCCTATGTTGAATTGTAAGTGAAAATTACTCGAACTAATGTTTTGGTGCGCTGACCAGTAGTTAGTTACAGTCGATGCGCGCAGTTGAAAGGTCCTAATATGGCTAGAGGGGGTGAATAGACTATTTAAAATCTACAAACCAACTAGAGCAATTTGATTAGTATGACAAATAGCGAAAAGCAAACTTGCTCTAGCTCTACAAGGGTTGCAAGCCACCTATTCAACAATTCTAGTTACTATGATCACTATACACACAATTTACTAAGTCACTACTCACTAAGAGCTCTCACACATGCTATACTAAAGAGCTCCACTAGATGAACTTAAGCTACAAAGCAAGCTCTCAATTCTAGCTACACTAAAGAGTTTACTACAACTAGTTTGCGGGTATATAAATGAGTAAGTAAGGTGATTATATCGCCGCATAGAGGAGTGAACCAATCACAAGATGAATACTAATTCAATCACCGGGAGAATACCAAAGGGCAATAAACAACCAATTTTTCTCCTGAGGTTTACGTGCTTGCCGACACGCTAGTCCCCGTTGTGTCAACCAACACTTGGTGGTTCGGTGGCTAAGAGGTGTTGCACGAACCTCGTCCACACAATTGGACACCATAAGAACCTACCCACAAGTGAGGTAACCCAATGACATGAGCACTCCACTAGAGTTACCTTTCGGCGCTCCGCCGGGGAAGGCACAAGACCTCTCACAATAACCACGATCAGAGCCGAAGACAATCACCAACCTCCGCTCAATGATCCTCGCTGCTCCAAGCCATCTAGGTGGCGGTAACCACCAAGAGTAACAAGTGAATCCCACAGCAAAACACGAACACCAAGTGCCTGTAGATGCAATCACTCAAGCAATGCACTTGGATTCTCTCCCAATCTCACAAAGATGATTAATCTGTTGATGCAAAAGTGGATCTGCAAACACAAAGGGCTAATACCCGAATCGATATCCAAAGCGTGCCAGTCGATTTGACCTGTTAATCGACAAGGATGAAGATACGAGCACTTTGGTCCTGACAACAGCGATACGCCCGGAAGTCACGGCCAAGAGGTACTCACGCGGAACTCGAGAATCATCGAAGGTCGCACTGAAGCTATGCAACTCGCCGAATCAATGAGAACTCGTAAAAAAGAAAAATATGCAAATTGATGAAGTCGCCGAAAAGTAAGTAGATGCAAATAGGAGTAAAAATTGGTTTTGATATTGATTTATATATTTTTTATTACATTGCCCCTCACTCTATATTTATACCCTGATCTAAAGAGACATAACCAAACACAACTAGGACACCAAGTCCATATCTAAGGAAACACGTGACTCTTACATGAATCATACTCTAACAAATACAGAAAAGGAAATCAACTCCTATCTATTTCCCTGTCCGCCTCAATTACGATGGAAATCTCACCGACCTCCTTTCCATCGGCATACTTCCTGTTTCATCAGCAGTAGTCTTCAAGCCTTCCTTCATCGGCATCGACAATAACATCTCCAACCTTATCGGCAACGCCCGAGTCTAAATCAACATTTCCATCGATCACCACCATTCATCGGCAACCATCTTTACAAGCTGATTTTCATCGGCTGTCAGCGTATACAGTAACTTTCCTCCTGCCGATTAGCCCACTCTGATCATTTTGACACGTGCAAAAAACGGTGTCAACAGAATCAATGATGGAGATGAGTGGGAGGGATTTAGCTAAGCTCACAAGGTTGCTATGTTAATGCAAATGGCCAAGAGAGTGAGGTAGAACTGGCAATGGGGCTTAAATACAGACCCTCACGAATAGAGCCATTGGCTCTCTGTTCACTAAAAAAACAGGGCAACCAGACACGCCGGTCAGATTGACCGGACGTAGGACCCTAGCGTCCGCTCCACAGATTTTTGCCATGTGTCCCCTGCTTCAAATGCTGATCGCCTAATATCAACGGTCATCAGTACACTTAAGTTGTGACCGGACGCGCTACTCAAAGTGACCGGACGCACCATCACTAGCGTTCGATCATTTCCAGTAAGGTTCCATTCGCGATCGGACACGTCCGGTCACCCCCGACCGGACTTGCCCAGCGTTCGATCACTCACCCTCTTCTCTGTGCGGCACCACATCAGCATGATCGGACGCTGAATAGTGTTCAGAAAGAGTCCGATCACCTGTGTGACCAGCGTCCGGTCACGGTATCTCAGTGACTATCACTTCCTTCATTTCATCAACTTCTCCATCCTTGCTTAAATGTGCCAACCACCAAGCGCATCACCTTATGCACATGTGTTAGCATATTTTCACAAATATTTTCAAGGATGTTAGCTTCCCACTAGATCCTAAATGCATATGCAATGAGTTAGAGCATCTACTGGCACTTTGATAACCGCATTTCGATACGAGTTTCACTCCTCTTAATGGTACGGCTATCGATCCTAATTGTGATCACACTCTCTAAGTGTCTTGATCACTAAAACAAAAAACTCCTATCAATTTCACCTTTGCCTTGAGCTTTTTGTTTTTCTCTTTCTTCTTTTCCAAGTCCAAGCACTTGATCATCACCATGGCATTACCATCATCATGTCATGATCTTCATTTGCTTCACCACTTGGAGTAGTGCTACCTATCTCATAATTACTTTGATAAACTAGGTTAGCACTTTGGGTTTCATCAATTCACCAAAACCAAACTAGAGCTTTCAATCTCCCCCTTTTTGGTAATTGATGACAACCCTTACACAAAGATATGAATTGAAATTTAATTGAATCCATGTTGCTTGCCCAAGCATATTTACCATGTGTAAAAGGATATGGACAAGTTTCATGAATCCCATATGGTAGCAATTGCTCCCCATACATATGTGCTAAGAGTTTGGATTGTAGCTTGCACATATGCTTAGATAGGAAATATAGGAGACAATGTCTACCAAATGATGCTAAGGTATAAGAGATGTACCTTTGAAGCATGATACCAATCGGAGTGCACCAATATACCATCCTTAGCACTATTAGTAACTAGACATACACAAAAACTAGAATGACCCGTGAGATCAACATTAAAAGTGAGGGTCTAGTTTTCATAGTGTGAACATGAGTCTAGTTACTTAACATATGCATGCTAGTTTTTCATTTCATCATTCAAACCTACACACAAGCATGGATATTGAAATTTGAAACTTGGGCCATGGATGCAAATATATGAAATGCACATTCACATGCAACATACAAGTTTATGAGCTTGCTCCCCCTACTTGTGTATAATTTTGATTGATCCCCTTACAATGTCATTTCATTTGTTTGCTCCCCCCATCTTACTATCTTTGTGAATTTCTCTCCCTCTTTGTCAACAATTAGCACAAAAGGTGAGCTCAAATTTTAGATAGGTTGGAGTGAAACCATGTGAAGTGAGGATCATTTTCCCAATTTGGTCCAATCTAGATCAGTTGCAAAAGATATTTAACTCAGTTTGATCCAAGAACAAGCTTCTTCACACCTCCAAATAAGGGTTATCTTGTACCATGTTGAGTTAAACACTTATAGCTCATTTTCTAGATTAAGCACTAGGTTTACAAGCCTACAAACATGTCATGTGCTACCACTAGACCAAATTAAGCATAGAAGCAATAGTGGTACCATACAAGCATCAAATTCATTTGATTTTCATGAATGAGCCTAGAACATGATAGGAATGACTAGATGCACTAAACACTTGGAGTAGTGCTACCTATCTCATAATTACTTTGATAAACTAGGTTAGCACTTTGGGTTTCATCAATTCACCAAAACCAAACTAGAGCTTTCAATCTCCCCCTTTTTGGTAATTGATGACAACCCTTACACAAAGATATGAATTGAAATTTAATTGAATCCATGTTGCTTGCCCAAGCATATTTACCATGTATAAAAGGATATGGACAAGTTTCATGAATCCCATATGGTAGCAATTGCTCCCCATACATATGTGCTAAGAGTTTGGATTGTAGCTTGCACATATGCTTCGATAGGAAATATAGGAGACAATGTCTACCAAATGATGCTAAGGTATAAGAGATGTACCTTTGAAGCGTGATACCAATCGGAGTGCACCAATATACCATCCTTAGCACTATTAGTAACTAGACATACACAAAAACTAGAATGACCCGTGAGATCAACATTAAAAGTGAGGGTCTAGTTTTCATAGTGTGAACATGAGTCTAGTTACTTAACATATGCATGCTAGTTTTTCATTTCATCATTCAAACCTACACACAAGCATGGATATTGAAATTTGAAACTTGGGCCATGGATGCAAATATATGAAATGCACATTCACATGCAACATACAAGTTTATGAGCTTGCTCCCCCTACTTGTGTATAATTTTGATTGATCCCCTTACAATGTCATTTCATTTGTTTGCTCCCCCCATCTTACTATCTTTGTGAATTTCTCTCCCTCTTTGTCAACAATTAGCACAAAAGGTGAGCTCAAATTTTAGATAGGTTGGAGTGAAACCATGTGAAGTGAGGATCATTTTCCCAATTTGGTCCAATCTAGATCAGTTGCAAAAGATATTTAACTCAGTTTGATCCAAGAACAAGCTTCTTCACACCTCCAAATAAGGGTTATCTTGTACCATGTTGAGTTAAACACTTATAGCTCATTTTCTAGATTAAGCACTAGGTTTACAAGCCTACAAACATGTCATGTGCTACCACTAGACCAAATTAAGCATAGAAGCAATAGTGGTACCATACAAGCATCAAATTCATTTGATTTTCATGAATGAGCCTAGAACATGATAGGAATGACTAGATGCACTAAACATATCCTTAGCAAGGATGTATGCCATGCCAATCAACTTTTACCATGCATTGCTCGAAGGAGAGGCATGTCATATAAGTGGGGGGTTGTGGGGGGTACGACCCCGGATACCCATGGCAGACCACATGGGATGTGCCCCTAGGGGTGGCCCAGCCCACAAGATGAAGCCTTGTGGGGCATGACTCTGCTCGGCACCTCCCGCAAGACACCGGAAAGATATCCTGAAGATACTATGAGATCTGTTAGGATGCGTATGACCCCAAGATTCCTATAATCTGTTACTACTTTTTGGTTATCTCTCGGATCAAACCGACTTGTAACCCTACCCCTCGGACTATATAAGGCGGGCAGGGACCCCCCTCCAAACTCATGCAATATCATATGATAGCTAATACAAACCAACAGACCACAGGAGTAGGGTATTATGTCATACTGATGGCCTAAACCTATCTAACTCGTGTGTCTCTGTTGCCTTCTTGTTGTTGATTACACGCCTCTCTGTTGATCAATCTACCTTCATGGGATACCCCTCAGAGGACTGCCGATAATATTCTATCGACAATTGGTGCGCTAGGTAGGGGTGTGCGTGCTGTTTCCTTGTCAAACAAGATGGCTTTTTCCATAGGCTGTTCGTCCCTCCCGCAGCCTGGCCAGATCTTCACGGTTGGATCCATCTTGTGGGTCATCAATGCTGATGGAGTCAGAGAGCTCATCGAGCAGGTGTAGATCGATTCTGCGCCGATCACCTCAACACCTACGACTGCAGATCTGATCTCAGAACCACCTCTGAGGTCGCCTTCATTAACAACTCACCGCCCGATTCCTCGCTACCAGAGGAGGCAGATCAACAATGACGATCTGATCGCATCCATCAATCAGGTTGGTCTAAAGCTCGTCGATTGCCTTTCCATCGCCGAATCGGCTCTGGACACTCTGGTTCAGCGCCAACCACCCTCCGATCTAGATCTATCAGGGGCTTCTTGGGAGACTCCAAGGGTTATGGCCCTACCCTTTGGGTTCACCAATGTCACCGCCACTTACCAAGATGCCCTAAGGGGTAGATTCACCGACCAGGTTGGAGATGTCCATCCTCCCGCCGACCAGATCACCGACCAGCCTCCGCCGGCCATCAACATGCTGCACATCGGCTGACGCCCTAGAGCATCCCTCAAAACCATCCTAGAGGAGAATTTGGACTCTAAGTCCTAGGGCTCTACGGAGACCACCGCTGAAACCACCACCGAGCTACTTCCTCTCCCTCCTTTTCGCGGCGGCGCAATCTTCAACATCAGCATCAACAGCCCCCCTCAGAATGGTGAAACCGAGGAGGAACGCGCCGCTCGTGAGAACCAGAATGTCAACCATGCGTAGCGCCGAGCAAATGAGGTTGTCCTTGAGAGGGCCAAGTAGCAGCTTGACTCGCAAGGAAGGCCACTCTAGCGCAACCTTGATGATGAGTTTGTCCATGTTGACAACCATGACGTCTATAAGACTCCAAGCACCAATCTGGCAGTAGCCGCCAACGAGCTCCCCTAGCTCCCACAGACACTAGAGGTCTCCAAGGTCACCGCCATGCTTGAAGTGATGCACTGTTAGGTCAATGAGATCCACCAAGATCAGAGACCTTCATGCTCCACAACTTTGATTCACCGATCAGATGCGCAAAGATCCGATCACCTCCCAAGTCGCTTCACCGACCAGCACCGCGATGATAGGCAACCCCTCCCTGGTGGAGCTACGGGCAACGGCATCGAACATCACCACCAACACGACCAGGAGGTTGACCAGGACGTCCAAGTGCACCTCAACAATCTTTGAGATGCACGATGACATATCGACGAACGCCGCTTTGGTTGCCATGAAGAAGAAGTACGCCGCCGCTAGGAGTACGAGCAAGAGTACGGTAACCTGGACTTGGCTCTTGAGCCACTCAACACCGGCAACATTGTAGACGATGGTGCCGCCAACCCCAAAGGGTCCCCAGCATTCACAAGGGCGCTCTAAACACTTCAGTGGCCCCATGGTTTTAAAATCACTGGGGTCAAGCCCTACGAAGGAAGGATGTCCACGCCATCGAAGGAGACACCAGTGTCATGGCGAACTATCTTTCTGTCATGCTCACGACAACCGCCATTAACTGGTTCACAAGCCTTGCCCTGAACTCCAACAGATCCTAGGAAGAGCTAAAAAAAGTCTTCACCGACAATTATATGGCTACGTGTACTCGGCCGGGAACCAAGCATGATCTCAACCGCATCAACCAGAAGCCATCCGAGCTCCTCCATAGCTACATCAGATGCTTTTCTGAGAGATAACTGACTTGTAATGCTGCAAACCCTGTTCTTGTTAAAAAAAGAATAAAGAATGGAGAATGTGTGTTGATTACACTGATCTTAACATACACTACCCTAAAGACCCCTTTGGTCTGCCTTGAATAGATGAGGTTGTAGACTCCACCGCCAGCTATGAACTGCTCTCCGTCCTCGATTGTTACTCTGGCTATCACTAGATCTCCCTCAAGGAAGAAGACCATATCAAGACATTGTTCATCACGCCCTTCGGTGTGTACTTCTACACCACCATGTCCTTCGGACTCAAGAACGCCGGGGCAACTTATCAAAGGGCTATCCAGATGTGCCTCGATCAATAGATCGGCCGCAACGTCGAAGCTTACATCGATAATGTGGTCGTCAAGTCCAAGACCACCGATGATCTTATCGCCGACCTCGAAGAAACATTCGCCAACCTAAAAAGGTACCGATGGAAGCTAAACCCTTCAAAGTGCATCTTTGGAGTTCCATCCGGTATACTCCTAGGCTACATCGTTAGCGCACATGGCATCAAACCCAACCTCGACAAGGTCTCTGCCATCACCAATATGAAATGACCAACATGCGTCAAGGATATACAGAAACTTACAGGCTGCATGGCTGCTTTAAGCCGCTTCATATCGTGCCTCGATGAAAAAGGGCTACCATTCTTCAAACTCCTCAAGGCCTCTGAGCGCTTTTCCTAGTTAGAGGAGGCAGACACAACTTTCGAGCAGCTCAAGTTATTCCTAACAAAGCCTCCGATCATGACGGCGCCACGGCCAGACGAAACTCTTTTGATCTACATCGCCGCTACTTCTCATGTCATTAGCACAACCATTGTGGTTGAACGCGAGGACATCGGGCACGCCTATAAGGTACAACGTCCAGTATACTTCATCAGTGAGGTTCTTAATGAGCCCAAGACTCGTTATCCTTAGGTCCAAAAGCTGCTATACGCCATCCTGATTACGTCGTGCAAGCTCCGCCACTACTTCGAGTATTACAAGATTGTCGTGGTCACCGAGTTCCCTCTAGGGGACATTCTCCACAACAAAGAGGCCAACGGCTGCATCATCAAGTGGGCTATCGAGCTCGGCACTTACTCCATCAAATTCAGAAGCAGGCCTACCATCAAGTCTCAGGCGCTTGCCAATTTCATCGCTGAGTGGACCGAGATTCAAGAGCCCATCGCCGCGACTTGCCTCGAGCACTAGGTGATGTACTTTGATGGTGCTCTCAACATCAACGGTGCTGGTGCGGGCATTCTATTCATCACGCCAACCAAGGATAAGCTCCGGTACGTTCTCTAGATAAAATTTCTAGCCTCCAACAACGTCGCCGAATATGAAGCATGTCTCTACGGACTTCGTATATCCATTGAGCTTGGCGTTAAACACATCTTGGTATACAGGGACTTCACGCTGGTCATCAACCGGCTCAACAAAGACTGGTCTTGCTCTAGTGAGAAGATGGATGCATATTGTGCCAAAATCTAGAAGCTTGAAGGGAAGTTCTACGGTATCGTGTACCACCACATGGTACGTGATCAAAATCAGCTCACTGATCACCTATCCAAGTTAGGCTCCTCTCGAGCCACGATTCTGCCAAGGGTCTTCGTTCAAGATCTTCTGGCGCCATCCATTAAAGAAGATAAGGAAATTCAGGAAGTTCCCCCTACCGAGCAGCTAGTACTTATGTTATCTTCGCTGGCCACCTATTGGAGAGAACAGTTCATCAAGTACCTCACTAGCACCGAAGTACCCGCCGACAAGACTGAAACCGAATGCCTAATCCGTCGAAGCAAGCATTACGTGCTGGTGGATGGCAACTTGATGAGGAAAAGTTCCAAGGAAGGGATACTATAGAAATGCATCACCCAAGGAGACGGAGTGAAGCTACGTGTCAAAATTCACTTTGGTTCCTATGGCAACCATGCGGCCTCGAGAAACCTGGTCGGTAAAGCTTTTCAAGCTGGTTTTTACTGGCCCACGGCCATCTCCGATGCAGAAGACCTCGTCTAATGTTGTGAAGGATGCCAAGCAAATACACATGCTGACACAAGAGCTGCAGACCATCCCCGCTTCCTGGCCCTTCTCATGCTGGGGACTGGATATGATTGGGCCTTTTAAGCCAGTGCTAGGTGGTTTCTGGAACGTATACGGCGCCATCGACAAGTTCTCCAAGTGGATCAACTATAAACCGCTAGTCTCAGCTACTGCAAAGAAAGTAGTCAAGCTCTTTGAAGATATCATCCACGGATTCGGTCTCCCAAACAGCATTATCACCGACCTCAGAACTACATTTACTGGTCATCACTTTTGGGACTTCTATGAAGACCGATGCATCTTCGTCAAATATGTCTCTGTTGCCCATCCTAGAGCCAACAGCCCGGTCGAATGGGCGAACGACATGATCCTTGATGCCCTCAAAAAGAGGCTATATCAGAAAGAAGAAAAGCATCTGGGCAGATGGCTCAAAGAGCTACCAGCTGTGGTCTAGGGACTGCGCACTCAAGCTAGTCGCAGCACCGACGTGTCTCCATATTTCTTGGTCTATGGTTCAGAAGCCATACTACCAGTGGATATTGCCTTCCAAGCACCTAGGGTGGAAAATTATGATGAAGAGCAAGTCGTAGCTGTTCAGACAGAGGACATCGATAGGGCCAAGGAAGAATGCCTAATCACCTACGTCCGCATAGCCAAATATTTAGAAGGCTTGCGGAGGTACTACAACCACAACATCAAAGGTCGTTCATTTGCTCTCGGCGACCTCATTCCCCGTAGAAAACAAAAAACCGAAGGGATGCACAAGCTCTCCTCCCCCTAGGAAGGGCCTTACGTCATCAAAGAGGTTACCCAACCAAGGTCTTATCGCCTATGTGACTTAGACAGAATTGATGTCCCAAACTCATGGCACATCGAGCACCTTATACGTTTCTATCCTTCAAACGTTCTAGATATGTATTCTCCACTCCATGATGAATAAAGTTTTTGTCGCCATAATTTGTCTCCATTATTTCTCCATTGTGGTTTAATCTCCACTTACGGTCACCGAGCTCTAAGCTACTCCATAACGAACTCCAATACGAAAGCGCTATAACTACGCCGACCACGTTTCTCCAAATCTCCAACATTTTTGCCGAATAAGTTTCTCCAAATCACCAACCACGTTTCTCCAAATCTCCAACGTTTTCGCCAAACAAGTTTCTCCAAATCACCGACCACGTTTCTCCAAATCTCCATCATTTTCACTGAACAAGTTTCTCCAAATTGCCGACCATGTTTCTCCAAATCTCCAACGTTTTCACCGAACAAGTTTCTCCAAATTGCCGACCATGTTTCTCCAAATCTCCAACGTTTTTGCTGAACAAGTTTCTCCAAATCGCCGACCACGTTTCTCCATATCTCTGAAACATTTCGCCGACCACCGAGCAGCACATGTTCCGCTCTGTGCTCTATGGAGAAGACCTAGTCTCTGATCTCTCCCTACACATGCTATGGGCTCCATGCTGTGCGTTATGGGTGGTCGGCTGCAGTTCCTTGGTCACGCCTATTCCTCCTACACGTGCACAGGCTCCGCGCTCAATGTTATGGACTATGCGCTAGCCGAGGCCGAGAGCTCAGTAAAGAACTAACTGCTCGAACGCCACTTATGCTATGTTTATCTCCAAGTTATTTTACCAACCGCAAAGCAGCACACGTTCCGCTCTACGCTCTATGGAGAAGACCCAGTCTCCGATCTCTCCCTACACGTGCTACAGGCTCCACGCTCTGCGTTATGGGTGGTCAGCTGTGGTTCCTTGGTGACGCCTGTTCCTCCTACACGTGCACGGGCTCCGCGCTCGACGTTATGGACTATGGGCTAGCTAAGGCCAAAGAGCTCAGTAACAAACTAACTACTCGGACGCTACTTATATTACATATAATTGCATTAGTGTTATTACTACAATGATTTTTCACCACAAATACCAGCAAGCTACATAAACATGCACTTTTATAACATTTATATAAATACATAAATGTTTTTTGCACTCTCGCGTGCTCTAACTACCCTCTCTAGATGTTACAGATAATACTCTTTGAGCATATCACCGAGCTCCGCCATCACCATCTGTCTTGCCAAACAGGTCTATGTCGCTGGCCAGTTTCTTCACCGCGTCCTCCACCTCATCCTCCAGCTGCTGGGTCTCCGCCTCTCCCATCCCTTCGATGAATCCGTCCCCTATTGCCTAAAGGTCAACGGATGGATAGTGGGACCAAACCACTACAAGGGCATGAGTAATGGCGGTAACAATGGCGTCGTTGTTGAAGCCCTTGAAATTCTCCCACGCCGCTTTGCACCTCTAGATGATAGTGTCTGAACACGGTGGCCTACCGTCGGGCTAAGGAGCCGCCTCTAGGTCGACGCAATCGAGCACCAGTTTAACTCCGGTGATTATGGCGTCAAACTTGCCCCTTTGGGTCCTGGCCTCTTGCACTAGCACATCAAACTGTGCCTTGACCCTCTGGCGGTAATCTACTAGCATTACAAGGTTCCATCAATCAAGGAAACAACTTCAACTGTAACTCTGACTAGGAAGTACTCACCTTTCAGCTCCTCGGCCAGTTTGTCTGCTCGCCCTGTCTCCTTCGCCTTCTCCTCTTGGAGTTGTTTGATGGCTTGGCGTAGTTGGGTGAGCTCTGCATCTTGCTCTACAAGCATAACAGTCATCACTAAAAATATGGCCATTCAGCAATACAAAGCACATTCGCCGATATACGATACCTATTTTCTGCTCGGATATGATTCTGAGCTGCTTGGACTTCTGCTCTAGTTGTGTGAATGCACTTGCCAGCTGCTCGGATGCAGCCGCTAGCTGCTCATATAGGATGCCCTTTTGGTACTCTAGGTCCCACATGTTGGGCTTAGCAAGGTCTCGCTCACGCTGGGCCCTCTAGATGTTTTTCTCCATAAGGTTCACCGCCTCCTTGAGCTTTTCATTCTCCTCGGCGAGGGGCTCCATCCTTTTGATCAGCTGGTGGCGCTGCTCGGCAGTCCGAGTTATCCCCTACAAGCACATAATGACAATGATGAACTCCGATCTCCAACGTCAAAGATGAGGATTCCAGATGCAGTACTGACCTCGATTTGTTTCATCACTCTAGCAAGTGCGGACTTCAGTCTCCTCATCTCCCTAGTGGTGTCCACCTCCTCGACAACCACCACCTCATCACCGCGTCTACGGAGGGTTCGGATGGCCTGGGGTTGAGACTCCTCACATTCAATCTCTTCCACCTTGTCCTCCTCCGCCATGGCTGATGGCACCACCGAGGGGTCTATGGCTGAACAGCGGGTCCGACCACGCCCTATGATGCCTCGAGGGGCACCGTTTGCTTCTCGGGTGTTACCGGCTTCGCCGCCCCAAACTCAGGTGTGGCACCAGCATCTCCCGTAATCGCCGCTGAAGACTCGGTGGTTTCTGTTGTTGTCTCGGGCACCGTCGCTGACCCATCCACCATCGGCGCCAACTGTTCACCGTCACCAAGTCTGTTGGCAGCGGCGATTGACTCCTCCGCAGGCTATCGAGCACCTGGGGACTCAAGGATAGGGTCCACTAGCATCTCCTCCACCCTAGGGCCAGCCTTCAGCTGCTCCTCAATCTAGATGGGCGGGGTTGAATCCTCCGTATGCCTCGCTCTGCATCAGATTAGCTCGTCAATCGCCGAAAAAGGATAAGGAAATGACAACCAAATAACTCCAAGACAAGGGTACTTACGTAGTGGTTTTTTGGTAGATTTTTTGAACTAGCGCTGCCTACCCTAGCCCCCAGCAGCGGCCTTGGGGTCGACGCCTGCGTCTTGGGGTGGAGGTCCTATGGTCTTTGCCGTCGGCCTTTCCTCCGCCCGCCGCTCTAGGGCTCCCCTCACCTACTGCTCAAGGACTTCCTTTGCCCACTGCTCTAGGGCTCTCCTCGCCTGCTGCTTAGGGACTTCCTCCGCCCACTGCTGCAGGGCTCCCCTCGCTTGCTGCTTGGGGACTTCCTCCATCCGCCGCTCTGGGACTCCCCTCTCCTGCTGCTTGGGGGGCTCCTGTCGCTCGCTGTTGGGGAACTTCCTCCCCTCCCATCGACTGTTCCTCCACGTGCGTGCTGTGCGAAGGCGCCTTCGTGCTTAGTAGAGGAGCAACCAGAACTTGATAATCATCCGACCACTCAAACACCATGGTCCTTCATGTTCGAGTGGTCTGGTCACCACCAAGTGAGATGCCACCCAGTTTGGGGGGAGCGACGCCCACCGTCTTTCTCTTCTTCCAGACTGGCTCATCTATCGCTGCCCTCTTCCCCCGGATTTTCTCCAATACTGGGGATGGACTCTCCGATGAGATGCTGACGGTTTCCTCCTCAGGTTGCATCGGTGGTCGGGCATCTACTGCTTGTGGCCAATCGCCCCATGGCACGCCCGAGAAGTACACTGCTCTTTCCTGTGAATGGATCTTCGCATAAGTGAATCAGTCCACTGCTCATTAACGATAGAAGATAAACAGCATCAGGAACACGCAATTGTGATATTTACCTAAGGAGGCAGATTTTTATAGTGAAAGGGTTTCATCTGCCCTGGCAAGTTGAATGAGGCAAGTGGAGTGAATAGCTCTATGACCCACTCCTGCACAACATCCCTCGATAGCATCTTCGTCCTTTCCCAGGTATCGTCAGTATCCCCCTTGAAGTCAAAGGCTGCGTGAGCCCTCTCCTTGTAGGGCTGGATGCAGGCACTATAAAGCTTGCTGCTACTAATCCACCGTTAGTCTTCACGCCCTTTATTAAGCCAAGGAGCTCCCTCACTTGCTCCATATCAGCACTGCTTGGCATCAACGACCAGCTCTTCTGGCTCTCTGGTATGTGGTCGGCGTTGCAGCGGACTGTAGGGTGGCTCTGCTTCATGTAGAACCACCTAGTGTTCCACCCCTTCAGAGATGTGCTTAGTGGAACAGTAAGGTATTCCCCCACCATTCCATCGCGCAGTTGAAGATACACTCCACCAACCACTGCCACCTCTCTTCTTCAGCCAGACTAGGTGACAGAAGAGATTGAAGTGTGGAAGGATTCTGAGATATGCCTCATAGAAATAGATGAAGATAGATATATGCAATATGGTATTTGGGTGGAGGTTGCACAGACTAACCACCCAGAGCTCCAATAGATCCCTCAGGAATGGATGAACAGGAAAACCCAACCCACGCCAGAAATAATCTTCAAATACCACCACTTCATCAGTATGAGGCATTGGGAAGGGCTCACCGAGGGCCGGACGCCATCCGGTGGTAGCGCGGTCAGGAAGAACGCCTGCCTCCACCAATCTATTGAGATCTGCCTCTCCTGTTCATGACGGCACACACTCTTCGTCACACTGGGCTTTGGTGCTCGCCTTCTTGGGGCTCTTCTTCTTTGGTTTCACAGCTCCCTTCTTTGGTGCCATCTCTCATATCTGGTTAGGGTTTGGCGGTGGAAGCAAGTGTGGATGTGAATCTAGAAATGCGAGGGCTAAGGAGGAAGATGAAGTGGGAAAAGTGGGAGCGCGGGGTGCGGCGGCGTAGTTATAAAGCACTCTCCCCACCTTTTCGCATTCAAGGGTTTTTGGGAAACCATTCCCGCGATGTGCGCTTCTCTAAATTCTCTGCAACAACAAGGTGGGCCAATACCTAGGCCGTCGTGCAACCGTGGCCCGTATCGCCAATTTATCTTCGTAGTTTGTTACGGCTCGCCGAATATTCGCTGACATCTCCGCCAACCGTTACGGCTCAGTAATTACTACTGTATAACCATTACTCTGGTGTTTTCTCCATGATTCTATTTTCTCCTAGTTTTCCTCTTGTGGCTCAGGGACTACATCAGCATTATGTCTTGGTTCCTCATGCATTTGGGATTTTTCTTCAGTTGACTATTGTTTCTGACCCTGGCACCACATGACCACATCACCTACTGTTAGGCTCGGAGACTAAGTGGGCACACTTCACCTTGTGGTGAATGTGCTTTTTCTCCTTTTAGGGCTACACTTGGGGACCAGCTGCCTGCTCGGTTGGTCTTCTACTATTCTTCTACTTTGGACCCTAGCACCATATGACTACGTCATCTATTGTCAGGCTCGAGGACTAAGTGGGCACACTTCAACTTGCGGTGAATCTGTTTGCTTTAATCTGGAAGACTCCGTGCCTCTTGAAGCTGAAGAAGACTATCTCCTATTCTCATGGTGGGACTCTAAGTGGGCACACTTGGTCCACTGTGAAGAAATTTTTGATTCTGAACTTGAGCTCCTTACACCCTTATGGCAAGCTGTACTTGGGTTCACGTTGCTCGGCATAGGTTCATGCTGCTCAGCGACGGTTCACGCTGCTCGGCAACTGCTCACAACTGCTCAGCAACTCATCATGGTGGTCGGACCATGAGTTTGACTGCTTGGCTTTGTTCGCACCTACTCGGACAAGCTCAAGACGGTGTTGCACAACATGTACAAGGTGCTCAGGGACTAGCTGTGGAGGGTATGACCCTGGATACCCATGGTAGACCACATGGGCTGTGCCCCTAGGGGTGGCTCAGTCCACAAGATGAAGCCTTATGGGGCACGACTCTGCTCGGCGCCTCCCGCAAGACACTGGGAAGATATCTTAAAGATACTATGAGATCTGTTAGGATTGTATGATCCCAAGATTCCTATAATCTGTTATTACTTTCCGGTTATCTCTCAGATCTAACCAACTTGTAACCCAACCCCCCGGACTATATAAGGCAGGCAGGGATCCCCTCCAAACTCACGCAATATCATACAATAGCTAATACAAACCAACAGACCACAGGAGTAGGGTATTACGTCATACTAATGGCCTAAACTTGTCTAACTCATGTGTCTCTATTGTCTTCTTGTTCTTGATTACACGCCTCTCTACCGATCAATCCACCTTCGTGGGATACCCCTTGGAGGACTATCAACGATATTCTGTCGACAGGGGTGCATCAACACATATTTGAGAAGTCAAGTATGTTCAATTCATTCCTTAGCTTGCAAAACCTCTTCTCATCAAGTGGCTTGGTGAAGATATCGGCAAGTTGATCTTCAGTGCCTACACTCTTAATGCAAATGTCCCCTTTTTGTTGGTGATCTCTTATGAAATACTGGCGAACATTAATGTGCTTTGTTCTTGCATATTAAACCGGATTGTTGGTTAACTTGATTGCACTCTCATTATCACATAGCAATGGCACTTTCTTGAACTTGATTCCAAAGTCACTCAAAGTGGCCTTCATCCAAAGTATTTGTGCACAACAACTATCGGTGGATATGTATTCAGCTTCGGCGGTTGATAATGCAACACTATTTTGTTTCTTTGATGACCATGAAACAAGTGATCTTTCCAACAATTGACATGTGCCTGAGGTGCTCTTCCTTTCAACCTTGCATCCCGCATAATCTGAGTCAGAGTAACCAACTAGCTCAAACTTTGATCCTTTGGGATACCACAAACCAATATTTTGTGTATGCTTCAAGTACCTCAATTTTCTTTTTGTTGCCTTCAAATGACTTTCTCTTGGTGAGGCTTGAAATCTTGCACACATGCATACACTAAACATAATATCCGGCCTTAATGCGGTCACATAGAGTAGGCTTCCAATCATAGACCGATACATCTTTTGATCCACCATGTTGCCACTAGCATCACTATCCAAGCTTCCATTTGTCCCCATTGGTGTACTAATAGCTTTAGCATCATCCATTCCAAACTTCTTGAGCATGTATTTGATGTACTTGCCTTGACTCACAAATGTTCCATTCTTCATTTACTTGATTTGAAGACCAAGGAAGTAACTAAGCTCTCCAATCATGGACATCTCAAACTCACTTGCCATCATCTTGCCAAACTCCTCACAAAAATCTTGGTTTGTTCACCCAAATATGATATCATCAACATAGATTTGCAATATAAACAAGTCATTTCCAAGCTTCTTGGTGAAGAGTGTAGTGTCAACCTTTCCCATCTTGAATCCCTTAGAGAGTAGGAAATCTCTTAATCTCTCATACCATGCTCTTGGTGCTTGTTTTAATCCATACAAATCCTTTCTCAACTTGTAAACATGGTTGGGTTTCTTTTCATCTTCAAAACCAGGAGGTTGCTCAACATACACAAGCTCATTGATGTACCCATTGAGAAATGCACTCTTCACATCCATTTGGTACAATTTGATGTTGTGGGCACAAGCATAAGCTAACAAGATCCTAATCGCTTCCAATTTTGCAACCGGAGCATATGTTTCTCCAAAGTCAAGACCTTCAACTTGAGTGTAACCTTGAGCCACTAATCTTGCTTTGTTCCTTACAACTATCCCATCTTGATCTTGCTTGTTCTGAAAGACCCACTTGGTTCCAATCATATTATGTTCCTTTGGTCTCTCTACCAATTCTCATACTTAATTTCTTGTGAAGTTATTCAATTCTTCATGCATAGCATTCACCCAATCAACATCCTTCAAAGCTTCATCTATCTTCTTAGGTTCAATAGATGACACAAATGAGAAATGTTCATAAAATGATGCCAATTTAGATCTTGTTTGTACACCTCTAGAAATATCACCAATTATAGAGTCCAAAGGATGATCTCTTGCGACATTAGTTGGTGGAGCACTTGTATTTGATTGCTTGCATTTGATTGATCATCTGGTTGAGATGATGAACTAGCCACTTGTTGATCTTGCACTTTGTCAACACTAGCACTTGCTTGACTTTAATCCTGAGAACCACTAGCTTGTACATTTAAGTTAGAGAGCACTTGATTCTTGTCATCTTCAACATCAATCACCTCTCTAGGTCTTATATCACCAATGTTTATGTTCTTCATTGCATTGACTAATTTAGTGCCTCTCACATCATCTAGATTCTCATCTTCCTCTTGGGAACCATTTGTTTCATCAAATTCCACATCATGAACCTCCTCAAGAGTACCACTAGCCAAATTCCAAACTTTATATGCCTTGCTAGTAGTGGAGTAACCAAGCAAGAAACCTTCATCACATTTCTTTTTAAACTTGCTCAATCTAGTGTCTTTCTTCAATATGTAGCATTTACAACCAAAAACCCAAAAGTATTCTATGTTGGGCTTTCTTCCATTCAATAGCTCATAAGGTGTCTTCTCCATCATGGGGTGACAATAGAGTCGGTTGCTATAATAGCAAGCCATGTTGATTGCTTCGGCCCAAAAAGAATGATTCACATTATACTCACTCAACATTGATCTTGCCATATTAATCAAAGTTCTATTCTTTCTTTTCAATTAGGCCATTTGATTATGGAGTATACTTGGCCAAAAATTGATGCCTAATTCCAAACTCATCACACAAATCATCCACTCTTGTGTTCTTGAACTCACTTCTATTGTCACTTCTCATTTTCATGATGGTTGTTTCAAACTCATTATGAATTCTCTTGATGAATGTCTTGAAGGTTGCAAACACATCACTCTTGTCAACAAGAAAGAACACCCATGTATATCTAGTGAAATTATCCACAATCACAAATCTGTATTTGTTTCCACCAATGCTAGTGTATGTGGTTGGTCCAAACAAGTCTATGTGCATCAACTCAAATGCCTTAGACATGCTCATCATGCTCTTCTTAGGATGTGTGTTACCCACTTGCTTTCTGGCTTGACATGCACTACATAGCTTATCCTTCTCAAATGTGATATCTTTCAAGCCTCTAACTAAGTCATGCTTGATCAACTTGTTCAATTATTTCATTCCAACATGACCAAGCCTTCTATGCCATAACCAACCCATGCTAGACTTAGTGATTAAACATGTTGAAAATTAAGCTTCTCTTGCATTGAAATCAACCAAGTATAGATTCTCATATCTAAATCCTTTGAATATCAAGTTAGAACCATCTACACTTATGATCTCTACATCATCCACACCAAATATGCACTTGAAACCAAGATCACATAATTGAGCTTCCGATAATAGGTTGAAGTTCAAGGTCTCTACTAGTAGCACATTGGAAATGCTCAAGTCATTGGATATTACAATCTTACCAAGACCTTTGACCTTGCCTTTGCCATTGTCACCAAATGTGATACTATTAATCCCATTGCTCTTATTTTCATTGATTGAATTGAACATTCTTGGATCACCGGTCATGTGTTGTGTGCACCCACTATCAAGCACCCAATGCCTTCCTCCAGCTTTATAATTGACCTACAAAAGAATATCAATTCTTTTTAGTTACCCAAACTTGCTTGGGTCCTTGAAGGTTAGTTACCAAGGTCTTTGGTACCCAAATGGTCTTCATCCTTGAAGGTTAGTTACCAAGGTCTTTGGCACCCAAATTGTCTTCTTCTTTGGGCCCACAATTGGTGTACCAATGAACTTAGCCTTCACACCATTGGTACCCTTAACAAGCATGTAACAGAATTAAATCTAATTGAGGATACATTAGGTTGCTTGTTCTTGTTAGTCTTGCAATATTGCTCTATATGCCCAACTTGCTTGCATCTATTGCAAAACTAACCATTGCCCTTCACAAAGCTAGCTTTGGGAGTGACAAAGGCCGCCTTGCCTTTCTTAGAGGTATAGCCTAATCTCTCTTTGTTGAGAGAAAACCTTTGGCTACCCAAGCACTTTAGCAAGCGGGCATCTCCACCATCGGCATTGCCTAAGGCATGAGTGAGCTCATTCATCTCCTTCTTGAGGGTCTCATTTTCCACCATTAGTGAGGCATCACAAGTGAAACCATCACTCAAAGGTGAAGGTGAAGTAGAAGTGCTACAAGAAGGGTTAGTGGGAGCAACTACAATGGGCTTATAAAAAGATTCATCAATAATATCACATGTTAGTCCTACATCACAAGACACAATCACTTGCTCTTTCTTGGCTTCCTCCTTCTTGACTTGCTCAATGAGAGAGGAGTGAGCCTTTTCAAGCTTAGAGTGAGATTTGTCAAGCTTCTCATGGGCTTCTATTAGCCTCTCATGAGTGGCATTTCGCTCATCAATGGATTGATCAAGAAATTTGACTTTCTTGCTCAATTCTTTGCACTCCTTTCTCTTCATCTCAAAGCAAGTGTGCACTTGCTCACACATGTCCATGAGCTCCTCCTTGGTGTACTCCTCATCATCATCACTCCTACAAGCATCACTTTCACATTCATCATCATCACTCACATCATATTTTATCTTGGTAGGCTTTGTCATGAGGCATGTCGATGGAGTGTCGAAGATGGAGGGCTTGTTGTTGATGGCGATGCTTGCTAGTGCTTTCTTGATAGATTTCTTGCCATCACTATCCCATGTGACCACATAGCCTCCACCCTTCTTCTTTTTTTGGAAGGTCATCCTCTTCTCCTTCTTCCCCTTCTTTTTCTTCTTATCCTTCTTGTGCTTCTTCTTCTCATCCTCATCATTGTCACTATTGTAGGGACAATCCGCTACAACATGATCGGGGCTCCTGTAATTGTAGCATCTTCTCACATATTCTTTGCTTTTGGTGTGATCTCTTCTCTTTCTTGCACCGTAGCCCTTCTTCTTCATAAATTTTCCCATCTTGCGTATAAATAGAGCCATGGCTTCATCATCAATGTCACTAAGATCCTCATCATCACTTGATTCTTTCTTAGACTTGCCCTTGTTCTTGGATGATGAGCTAGCCTTGAATGCTACACTCTTCTTGTTGTTGTTGTCTTCGTCTTCCTTCTTGTCATCCTTGTCAACCCCTTCCCTTTCCACACGGTATGTCTCTTGTGTCATGACATCACCTAGTACTTGGTTAGGGGTAATCTCCTTCCATCCTCCTCTTATGATAAGCAATCTCAACATCTCAAATCTTGGAGGTAAGCACATCAAGAACTGCTAAGAGACATCATAATCATTGATCTTCTCTCCCAAAGCCTTCAAGTCATTGACAATCACTTGCAATCGATGGAACATCTCCAGAATGCTCTCATCTTCCTTCATCTTAAAGCTTGTCAACTTGTCCTTGAGGATGTACAACTTGGCACTCTTCACCACCGATGTGCCCTTATATGTTTCCTCCAATCTCTTCTACACCTCATTAGCTCTCTCACAATCCTTGATTTGCTCAAACACCTTGGAATCAATGGCATTGTATATGGTGTTGAGAGCCATTGTATTGCATTGCTTGTTGGTCTTGTCTTGGTTGGTGAGATTGTTGGGATCAATGATAGCATAGTCACTCTTGGTCACATCCCATACTTGATCATTGATAGAACCAAGATACATCCTCATCTTTCTTTTCCAATAATCATAGCTTGTGCCATCAAAGAATGGTAGTTTGCCCCCCACATGGTTGAACACAACTTGAGCCATAATTTGACACCGAGGTTGTTAAGCCTTCAATTAAACGGTGACCATGGCTCTGATACCACTTGAAAGGTCCTAATATGGCTAGAGGAGGGGTGAATAGCCTATTTAAAAATCTACAAACCAACTAGAGCAATTTGATTAGTATGACAAATAGCAAAAAGCAAACTTGCTCTAGCTCTACAAGGGTTGCAAGCCACCTATTCAACAATTCTAGTTACTATGATCACTAGACACACAATTTACTAAGTCACTACTCACTAAGAGCTCTCACACTTGCTACACTACAGAGCTCCACTAGATGAACTTAAGCTACAAAGCAAGCTCTCAATTCTAGGTACACTAAAGAGCTTACTACAACTAGTTTGCAGGTATGTAAATGAGTAAGTAAGGTGATTATACCGCCGCATAGAGGAGTGAACCAATCACAAGATGAATACTAATTCAATCACTGGGAGAATACCAAAAGGCAATAGACAACCAATTTTTCCCCTAAGGTTCACGTGCTTGCCGGCACGCTAGTCCCCGTTGTGTCAACCAACACTTAGCGGTTCGGCGGCTAAGAGGTGTTGTTGAAAGCTCTAGTTTGGTTTTGGTGAATTGATGAAACCCTTAGTGCTAACCTAGTTTATCAAAGTGATTATGAGATAGGTAGCACATTCCAAGTGGTGAAACAAATGAAGATCATGACCGGTTTGTTAAGTGTTGTTGTAGAAATTTTTAATAGGCTATTCACCCCCTCTAGCCATTAGGACCTTTTAGTTGCATGAACCTCATCCACACAATTGGACACCACAAGAACCTACCCACAAGTGAGGTAACTCAATGACACAAGCACTCTACTAGAGTTACCTTTCGGCGCTCCTCCGGGAAAGGCATAAGACCCCTCACAATCACCGTGATCAGAGCCAGAGACAATCACCAACCTCCGCTCGACGATCCTCGCTGCTCCAAGCCATCTAGGTGGCAGCAACCACCAAGAGTAACAAGTGAATCCTGCAGCCAAACACGAACACCAAGTGCCTCTAGATGCAATCACTCAAGCAATGCACTTGGATTCTCTCCCAATCTCACAAAGATGATGAATCAATGATGGAGATGAGTGGGAGGGCTTTGGCTAAGCTCATAAGGTTGCTATGTTAATGCAAATGGCTAAGAGAGTGAGCAAGAACTGGCAATGGGGCTTAAATAGAGAGCCCCCACTAATAGAGCTATGGGCTCTCTGTTCACTAAAAAATAGGGCGACCGGACGCGTCGGTCGGATTGACCGAACACAGGACCCCAGCGTCCGGTCCACAGATTTTTGCCACGTGTTCCCTACTTCAAATGTTGATTGCCTGATCTCAACGGTTATTAGTACACTTAAGTTGTGACCGAACGCGCTGCTCAAAGTGATCGGACGCACCATCACTGGTGTCCGATCATTTCTAGTAAGGTTCCATTCGCGACTGGACTCGTCCAGCATCCGATCACTCACCCTCTTCTCTTTGTGGCTCCACATCAGCATGACCAGACGCTGAACAGTGTTTAGATAGAGTCCAGTCACCTGCGTGACCAGCGTCCGGTCACTGTATCTCAGTGACTATCACTTCCTTTATTTCACCAACATCTCCATCCTTGCTTAAATGTGCCAACCACCAAGTGTATCACCTTGTGCATATGTGTTAGCATATTTTCACAAACATTTTCAATGAGTTAGAGCATCTAGTGGCACTTTGATAACTGCATTTCGATACGAGTTTCACTCCTCTTAATAGTATGGCTATCGATCCTAAATGTGATCACACTCTCTAAGTGTCTTGATTACTAAAACAAAAAACTCCTATCAATTTCACATTTGCCTTGAGCTTTTTGTTTTTCCCTTTCTTTTTTTTCAAGTCCAAGCACTTGATCATCACCATGGCATTACCATCATCATGTCATGATCTTCATTTGCTTCACCACTTGGAGTAGTGCTACCTATCTCATAATTACTTTGATAAACTAGGTTAGCACTTATGGTTTCATCAATTCACCAAAACCAAACTAGAGCTTTCAGCGGCGGTGGCAGCGCCCTCCCATTCAGCTCATCTCAGATTTTTAGCTCTAGCTAAATACAGATGAGGGCAACATACAGATGCACCATGTAGGAAATTATTCGAAGGTCAAAGCTATTGCCCAACAAGTAAGCCAATGCTACGTCTTTAGTCAATTTTACTTACAACCCTTAGCTCAACACAAAATGGTCATCTATAACCCTTCTGCTACTTTAGAAGCTCGCACCAGCTGCCGCTACATCTGTCTATTTGGTGGTCTGTTGCTGATCGATTTTTGTTCTTCCTCTTATATATGCTAGTCTGTTGCTGTTTTCCTCTATGTATGATACCCTGCCTGTTGATCGAGGAAAAAAAGATTCTATCAAGCATTGCCAATCCAAAGCACATGTAATTTCTTCTACATGTTAAGCTATTGTATTTACTAAAATCTGTCTGGCCAGTGAAACCAATGCATTCTTTTTAGATGAAACATGCCTAAGATAAATCTATAGGAAGTACTATTTCAGCTACATTACTCGTCCTGTTTTATTCTATTTTACCATCCATTGCTCTTGGATCCTCATAGCAATATTAAGCAGGCCATGTATCATCCACCTCCCTTTGTTTGCTGCTATTTTTCAATTCCAATTCACAGACTGTTGCCCCATTCGCTTTGCTGAAAAAACAAGCTGAAACAGTGTTCCGGCTGATTTGTTGTGAGAGAAAAACACTGTTCCGGCTAAAAAAACAAGCTGAAAAAGATGGATTATAAGAGAAGTGAACAGGGCCTGTATGTGACAAATATTTACAGATTGATAGTTTTAGGCCGTGCTCAATTCATATTACATAGTACTCTAGACCAGTAGACCATACATAGACATGTGCGATTTTATTCTGAAGTTCCCTATGTCACTCTAGTACAGTGTATGTCCATGAAAAAACTCAATTAGGCTGCTTTGCTCTCGCGTGCGGGGGCGCGCGCATTCCACTAGTTTAGCCCTATATTCTTCATGTGATTCTCGACCAGAACCACGTGCCACGTCACCCTGATTGCCTCCAGCCGTCGGATCTTCAATCGTGGGGCCATGAATGCTTGAAGCGGATTTGGACGAAAGCGGCTTCTGCCTCTCCTTCTTCTCTCCCACCAGCTTCTCATATGTTTCCTCAATGTTAATTGGCTTCTCCTTCGAAGCCAGGCCACTAAATATATAAGAGCCGCTTCCGATTCTTCTTCCAAGCAAAAAGAAGAAAAAAAAGAAAAGAAAGGGAGCCTCGTTCCTTCCCAGTCGTCCTGCTCCTCCCTATTGCGCCGCCGCCGCTCGCGCCTCCCCCTTCTTCTCCCTCTCTCCTGACGTGATGGTGCACCGGCTGGGCCCCAGCATGGCCACCTCGATGCCCTGCGCATGGCCGGAGCGGCGGCACCCTCAGTGTGCGGCGCGGCTACCCGGACACCCCCCCCCCCGGCGGTGGTTGCCTCCTGGCACGGTGCAGCGGCAGGGGCGCAGGAGAGCCCCGCCGCTAGCTGTGGCCGCCGCCTCCCCCACCGTGGCTGGCTCTCGGAGGTCCTCGCTCCTAGCTGTGTGCCTGTGCTGGAGCAAACCCTAGCTGGCACCATCTTAGCGGCGCAACGAGCGGCGCGACGAAAACCAGGTGATAGCCTCTCTCCCTTCTTCCTCCTCCCCTTCCCTCGTCGGCACCGGGGATGGGCGTTCATCTGCTCTTGCCACGCCCCTAGGGTAGATCTGTGCTGCTCATGGAGCACGATCTAGCCTTGCCTGCTCCGCCTAACTTGCTCCGCCACTCCATGTCAGGTTGCCGCGCAGCAGACCTCCCCTGTTGGCTCCACAGCAACTGCGATGGTGGTGATTCTGAAGATTGGGAGAAGTTCTTCCCGACGTCACCAAAATCGAGTATGAGGTCAGGCCATGAACGAAAATAAAAACTCAAGTTCTTCAATTAGATTGAGGTTGTGATGTCGTGGTGACAACCTGCTTTAATTTGAGGTAGCTAAATTTTTAACTTTTATTGCCAGCCAAAATTTTCCTGAAATGGTCGTTATTTGGAAAATGCTATCCTATGTGTCAATGGCATGCGGCCTCAGGCCCAAGCATGGGATAGTAATTTCCCAATATGGGTCTTTGTTGTGGTTAGTTTGGTATTGAGTTAACTACAGCTTCTGTAATGTGCTTAGCATAATTGGCCCAACATAAATAAATAATCCTATTTCATGTTCCTAAAATTATAGTTTGTTTTATACCATCTTCATGCCATTTGGTTGCATGTCCCTTGTCCCTATATTTTACACTGCTACAAGTACATTTGTTAAAGTAGAATAACTAAAGTAGTTGTTCATCATGCATCCATCTGCATAGTTCTTGTTCTTTGTTATTGTGTTTTTGTCCAGAACTCAAATACTTGAATTTGAATCAAAATTCTTTAAGAATCATTTTCATCTGCCTAGAGTTAAAATGTTCTGTGGATGTGTGGATGAACTTGAGAGCCAACTCTCCGAACACGGAAGCCTTACAAAACTCTACTTTTATCATTGGCATCTTACCACAGTAAGTTTATATTGTTGTGTGATTCTCATAGTCCTTTAAATCTTTTCTAAGTAGCTAGACTTTTATGTTGATAATAAGTCATTTCTTTTTCCCTAGGACTCACAGATCTTTCTGAAATAAAATGTTTGGCCCGGAAGGTCGTCCACAGCATTGTTGTGCTCGGTTTGGAGCAGTTTCCAGTTTTCCAGAATGTGCTTCTGCAGTTATTCCTGAACAGGTGTATATTTGAATTCACTATATGATTTTAGTTTGAGCATTATTTTGAGGTTTACAGCATCCTCAAGAAGTTTTTTTTTTTGCAACATGGCATTTTGAGGATTAGTAAAATATTATAAGGTGCCACATAAGCTATTAATTTTTGCTCGGCAAGATGGACAGTTGCTATGCTTGATCTGTCGAGCAAGAAGCAAGCCAACTGCCTATGCCTTGGGATTTGAAGGCTTTGAACTGCCATTGACATAATAATCCTATATGCTCCAACAGTCCACCTCTTACTATGACATAACAATATGTCCCCAGTCTGTTACTCAGATTCCTCCTCTACAGGGTTATATTTCTATTATGTGTTTGGCATATTAATTAGTGAATCTTTCTTTGTTTCAAATGTAGGTTCACAAAATTTGCAGTCCCTTATTGAGTCTATCATGGGTGGATTAGAAGGTTTGATAAATATTCTAGATTCAAAAGGTGCGTGTTAATCACGTTGTGCTTCTCCTCATGTTAGTGCTCATTTTTAGGTTCGTCTTCACAGCCTGTTATAGTGTTACGCATTGCTTCCGTTTGACCTTGCTTGGTCCTGGCACCTGAAGATTAATTAATTGAGTGACTTTGTGATATTCAGTTTCCTTACATGCCACACATGATAAAAGACTGGACAACAATATTAGAACTATGCAACTTGAATACATTTTCTCATATTTAAAATTATTTGATGATATTTAAATTATTGGCTGATATTTTATTTTGCCTTTGTGTTGTCTTAGTTCATCGATCTAAAACCTAGAGGGCTTAGGTCGTTGCTTGCCTGCTCATGCTCTTTAGTGAATACTGACGTGTTTATAGTTTAAAAATCGAATTTGCAAACAACTGAACAGATTTGTTATTTGGCTTTAAATTGAAAAGTGCAATCTTCCCAAAATAATCACATTTGCTCCGGCAGTGTTTCTTCATGTACCTCTTACACTATTTAATTCTAGATTGGGCGTGTTTAGGAAAATAAATAAACCCAGACCCTATATGTTTATCGATGAAACAACCTTCGAGGTAGATCTTTACACTGTCCTCTTGTGGTCTACCTACTTTACATTGATTACATTAACTTCAGTGCAGACATCTGCTTAATTTTTCCAGAAAGAATGGCTTCTGGAACTTGCAGGAAATTAAATTTCAGGTGTTTTGGATGTGTTCTTAGTTTCAATAGCAGGTAAAAGGTTTAATGCATCTGAAACATCTTCATAATGTCCCATGCATTCCAGGTTCTCTTTGTATTGGTTGGTCTTCATATATAGAGTAACAAACTGCATAATTATGTTCGGCATATTTTCAGTTTAGTAGTCTGGCTACATCAAAATAAAACTACCTTGTCCATTGCTAAGACAATCTGCCAATTTTTCCTATGCATGCCATTTACCATTGCTAAGCGATGAATTGTTGCATTTAGATGTGCAGCTGCTGCATCCAGTATTTATGGTAGATTGCTACGAAATTGAGATACCTGAACGACGAGTTGCCTTTACTGTGCCACACACAAGCGGACGTAGCAAGTGCAATGGTGGCGCGGGACAGCCGAGTGGATAGTGTGGTTGTGTGGCACGCTACTACCAAGCGCATATTGCATCAGGCATGCAAGCGTGCAGACTGCCCTCACTCACCGCACGATCTAACAGCCCAGTGCTCAGTGACAGTACCAAGCAGCAAATAGTAGGAGTTCCAATTCATGGCTGATGCAAGCAAAGAAAGGTAATAATTGTAGCTCCTGTTTTCTCAATTATTATTTTCTTCCTTGTGTGTTTTCAATCATTATGATCAATGGTTTGGTTCAATATTTTTCAAATACCCTTTGTGTTTTAATCATGTTCAGATAAAAAACTTCTCGCATGTTTTTCAGACAGGTTCAGGTAGTGACCACCTGTGCTAATCATTTTTTTGTCTGCATATGTTCCTCCATAAAATTTCTTTTAACTCGCCAACTACATTTATAGCAAACATTTGAAATGTTCGATGCATTTGCAAGAAATAAAGCTTCTGTGTCTTGCGATGTTATGCCTTTTAACGTCAGTTTGATTGGTGCAACACAAAAAGGGAAATGCCAAACATGGATCTGCAAGATTTGAATTATTAACTTTCCACTTTCCTTTTTTTTTTGCTTGCTTTACAAGGTTTCAAATATTAACGGTTCAATTTACAATTTCATTTTCCTTCCTTTGCAATGGCCTTGGGTTCAGTTTTATTTTCAGCTGTGTCAAGACCATGCAGAATTCATAAATGAATATGGTGTTTTCTTTAGGTCACAGACTGCTCTGATCTGTCATGTTCTGAATTGTTCCAACAAAGTAAGTGTGACATGAAGTTCCAGGTAGATATATGATGCATGCCGAATAGAAAATAGAAATATATTGCATCCATACCTTAATGTTAATTTATTTGCCAATTTATATTTATGGTTGGCATATGGAGCTAATACTCTCCAGTTTTTTCAGCCGATCAGTGATTTTGGACCATGTTCAGGATATAAATATTATATCATGTTTGTTCTAATGTGCTCAAGTAATCAGATCCATACTTATGCTTTTAATGTAGTGTATGTGTGCTTTCAATCAAATGAATTTTATCATTGTTCTTTTCCCCATGGTCCACCCAGTAAATTTATTTCTTATCAGAGCCACAAGGTTTAGCGTTTAGCAACATGGTCCACGCTAACGGAAAAAAAATACTTACTACATCCGAAGTGCACTCATTGTCTCATTGTGACTCTGATGCTTTTCGGTATGACTATTCTAAAATCTGAGTGAATCAATCCCTCTTTCTATTTTAGAATGCTTAATTTTAAGATTACGGAGTATTGTTATATGAAACTTCAACAGGACAGCAGTTGGCCATGTTGCTCCTTTAGTTTTGCATCTGTTCATATTTGATCTTTAAACTAATTTTGAATAGTTATGCTGCTATATGTAGTTGCAGATAACATGGTTATTTTAGTTATAGGCTTCCTGAGTACTGCAAATAGATAGATGATCCTAGGCATCAAAGACCTGAAAACATGGATTTTGATATTTTGATAATTCCTCTTATTTTTCCTGGAAGATTTGTTATTTGGAATAATGATACGTGATTTATACATATTAGTTCCCGCATTTAAACTAAAACATATAGCCTAGTCTTGCCATCTCACAGCGTCTTAGGATGTATGAAACATTTTATTAGACAGGCCTCTCAAGTTTTTTTTCCTTTAACAAAATACTGTCTTAGTCATACTGCCAATTCATTTTCACCCTTATGCAGCCTGGAGTCTTCTTTGCTCTATATCTCAGGTTGTTGCCCTTTTTCATCAACCAATTCAATCAATATGGATTTTACTTGACTATGGACCAGTCAGTCTATGGAGTAGTGATTTAGCTACGTAATTATTGTTTCATGATCTCTGTTTCTTTTATTTTCTTGCCCATCCATCTAGGTTTTGATAAAGCCTTAGTCTATAATACAATGGATACATGGAGTATTCGCTCAGTTGTGTCAATTATCCTTATATGAGCTTCTATGAGTTTTTAAATTGACTTGCCCAACCGTTTAAAAGTCTGATCATCTACACACCTATTCGATTTACAGTTGGAACTAGCAGACCAGGGGAATGTGCACAAATGTGGTTTGCATCTATTCTGATTGTTGGTTGAATTGTAAGGTATTGTTGGATTACTTCTTCATATCTCATATTCATGGAATACGATTCACTTTCAAGATGCCTTGATGGTGAAATGGTAGACACGCGAGACTCAAAATCTCGTGCTAAAAAGCGTGGAGGTTCGAGTCCTCTTCAAGGCATAAAACGGAGAATGCTCCCTGTAGAAGTATTCCGGAAATGTGCACCTGGTGCTCTCCTCTATCTTCTGAGGTCCTTAACCACAGGTAATATAGTGCTTTTCTGCCTGTGTTTCTACTACAGCATGTTTCTTTTGAATTTTGAGTGGTTGCAGAGCTTCCAGGGTTTGCTGCTCAAGTCAACGTGTCAGCAACTGAGATTACAAGATTAGCTGACCGTATCACCTCTAAGTCAAAGGAAACATATGATTCAGTGGCCTCAGTACCCTATATAAAATATGTATGCAACTCTTTAAGCCACTGCAATTTACTAATTGCACTGTTTTGTGGGATGTGGCATTTACAGAAACCCATATAGGGCTTGGGGCTTGTAATTTGATCTATAGTCTTCTATAATTATAATACTCAACAATATAGTCATACGAAAGTATACATATATGTTTGCAGCATGCTGGTTCTTAGAAAAATACAGGTTGCAGTGAATATATACAGGTCTCAGATCCGAACAATTTTTCTGACAGTTGCATGTTGTATTGTGTAGGTCAGTTTTGCATATGTCGTTGCATCATTGCCGCAACTAGATGCACTGCAACCTCCTCTGGATCAACCTTCTGTTCTTCCCAGGATGGTATCATTATCTGAAGATGTTCGCAGGGCAAGTACAGAGGCAGCTAGGCTGTTGGATTCACACTTTATGTTATGCAGGTGCAATGAACTGGTAATATACAGTACAAAATTATGCAAATGGCTTTTAGCTTCGTATCTATGTTACTCTTACTCATATTATTTGCTTGGTCTGCTGAGCATCTATGAAATAATCTCGCTGACCCATCCATCACCACGCTGTTCATTCTTCAAATTTGTGCCTGCATGTGCGCGCGGCCCTGCACTAGTTATACAACATCGTCGGCTGCCCTCGCGGTGTCTTCGGCGAGTCTCCAGGAGAGGCGGATAGCAATCGATCGGTAAGGCTTTGGGCCTTTTGTGCCGCGTTGTCTGCTTAATAGCTTGAGGCCATGAGAACACAGCTCCACGTTCATGCCAGGCAGCGGGCTTTGTGGCTTGTCGGCCTTTAGCAAATGAAACACGACGCATTCTCTTGGGGTCTGACAGTTGTCGCCGGGGTCAACTTCGAATTTTACTGGGGTCTTAGCTGGTGGCAAAACGGAGGATATCTGGTGTTCACGGAAGGTCCCAAATTTTTTCAATTTAACCTTTTTTTTAAGAAAATTTACGTTTAGCCTCTGGGAGACTTAAACTCATCTTTAGACCCTGGGGTCGGCGTCAGAACTCATGGCGCCGAGGTAACACGTCTCGGCGCCACAGATATTGGCTCTGAGGTGCCTGGCTGTGCATAGCAGGGCATCTTATGTGGCGTTGACGTGGCCGATACCTCGGCACTAGAATACATGGCGCCGAGCACGGATTCAGAACACGGTGGAGTGGGCGGTGGAGGTCGCTGAGGTTGACTGCTCACTAGTCACTGCTCACACATTGCATTCATGTCACTGCTCACACGTTGCATGCATGGATGTTGAGTCAAAGGCTGCCGCTGCTGGTGTGCTGTGCGCCGAGTGTGCTCTCGTGAGCGGTTGTGCAAGTGGCAGGCTGCTGAGCAAGTGCATGCGGTGTAGTAGCAAGCAGCAGGAGGGAGACGGTGTGGTGCATTCAATTGAACTAAACTATAACAACTATGTTTTTCTCTCACAACAGGTGCATGCGGTCGTTCGCTTCTCTTATAATCCGTATTTTTTAGCTTATTTTTTTTAATTAGAAAAGTATTTTTCTCTCCCAACAAATCAGTCAGAAGAGTGTTTCGGCTTGTTTTTTCAGCGAAACGAACGGACCGGTGGGGTACGAGAGCCAGACAACTATGAGCGAGCACGTAACAACTTCGAATCGGATAACGATCTAATGCACAAGCACCTTTGCTTGCTAGTAAACCCTAATGGATCGGATGAATTTACTTCTGTCTCTACTCAAACTAAACTATAACAACCATACATATACAATAATAGCATCTCCACTTCATCGAATTTTGCTGACGTGACAAATAATTAGATTATGGTGTAACGTGTCCATTGCTTTATTCAAAATCTCTTGTTCCTTAGGGGTTGTCAGCACAGCACCCCGAATTACCTGGCGGCTGCGATGCTCGCTTAAGCCAACCCGAAAACTAGAGGGTAGCTTTTCACAGCAATCACGTCAGCAAGAAATTACGTTTCGCCCCATCGCACCAGTTTCTTAACGTGGCGTCACAATAAATTGATTGTCCTCTCTCAATGTATAACGTCAGTCTCAATGAGAATTTCATGTACATTAAATAAGCTGGCGTGGCATAGTTTAAATGAGGAGAGAGATGAAAATAGTTTTATGAGATGAAATGAGTTCATGGGATAAAACTTGTTTAGGCTGTTTCCAACGGCAAGGAGTCTTGGAAACATAGCCATGAAACTCGCTAAGAAAATGTCCGCTTCTTTTCACACTACAAGAGGTATGACCTTCTGCGACGTTCCATTTATGTCGCAGAAACTGAAAATTATGTCGTATTTCACAATTTACGACGAATGCACGACGAAAATGCATTTGTCGCTTATTCTCCGTAGCTAAATGTGTTCTGTGACAAAACTAATATTATCGTCCTAATTTTGTGACGATCATACATGCGTCGTTGATTTACGACGTTCAATTTTCGTCGTTATCATGTAGAGAAAACATCACAAAAAATTGACCTTAGATGACTATACATGTGCCACGTAGGACAAAAAAATCATCGTAAAATGTTGTTGTCATATGATGCGGCAGGTTTTGACATGGCACATTGCAGCTCACAATACACATTGAAGTCCATTGAACAATATACAACCCATCACAGCATTGCAGACAGAAATCAATAGACAACCATCAAGCAAATTTAAAGTGCTCACATCCATTATATCGTAGATCCAGTCAGAGTTACATGTTCAAATAATTTGACATGTCAAACTCAACCCAAAATACATTAAACTCATGTCCAAGTCACTACCAGATCCAACCAAGTGGCAAAATCATCAGCCACATATCCAAGGCATTACCAAATACACAACCAGATGCAAACCATTACCAGGTCCAAGCCATGTACCAAAATAAATAAACAGACATATATCCATGCCATGTTTAGGTCATGCATCATGATCAGTAGGATAAAAGGAAAAGGGTAAGGAGTGACCTAGTCCTTGTTCAAGGTGAACAACCGATGAAGAAGAGCATTGGTTTCCTCTCCTTGTTTCTTTAAATTTTCAATTTGTTCTGCCTGCTTCTCCCTTGCTTCCTCTGATTCCTCAACCTTCTTCTTCAACACTTCCAACTCATCCTGCTAGCCATGAAGTTGGTCTCTAAGTGCTACAGCACCTTGTTTCTCTGCCGCAACTTCAGCCTCCAACTCTTGTACACATGCAGCAGTGGCAGCGCTTCTCTTGGGGACTATTGTCTCAAGGCCAACATTTCGAAGAAATTTACTTGATGGCAAAACATGAGCAACAACTTCAGCAGGAGTCTTTGGTTGTTCCCCTTCTGGTGTAGGCTGAGCCATCATGGTATCCATTTGGTCCTAACATGTTAAGAAAAATAGTTTGCATTATAGTTAGTATACAAATATGGAAAAAAAATTCAAGTAATTACTGACTGAATAGAAAAACATACTACATTTGATGACAAAACAAGCTAGAACCAGTACGGATAATTTTGTTGTTGCCACTTAAAAGTAGTGAATTCATATTTCAGACTATGCAATTAAAAAGAGTTGTATGTTTCACTCCGGGACATTACTTCAATGACACATTGACACTACTAGAAGAACATCCATATAGCAACATAGCTAATTATCTGATGCTGCTACAAACCTACGGACCTGCTGCTAGCTGCTACAAACCTGCAGACCTACTGCTTGAAGGACACTACTAAAAGTATGCAAAGTTTTGTAGGTTGCAGACCTGCTGCTGCTATGAACCTTTGGCCACTTCAGTTATAGTAAATAAATTATACTCTGGTCCTTCAAATAATTAAACTCAGTTACTACCTCCAACTTCCCTATTTCATCATTAACCAAATTTCTAGAGGACGGCTCAATTTAGTTTTGGCATGATGATTTGAACTTCTAGAAATAATTCCATCCAAATTTTAGTTTTGCAGATACACATGGTTTGCATATTTCATTGTCACGGATAGACTAAATTCTGGTAGTAGTACTTCCTATCAATGATACAGATTTTGGCTGCTCTGACTTCCCATATCAGTTAAGTGTGATTTTTTTTAATCCCTTGAATTTCAAAAGGAGGTAGTGCTACTATGTTGTCATTAGGATATATTGCAGCCTTATCAGGTCTAGAACAGTCCATTTAGAACATGTACTTACAATCTTTTCCTTCATGGGCTCACAAAAACCGGTCTTGCTGCTACAGTGTAATTCCTTGAAAAGATCGATTGCAGTGGGCGGCACATCTTTATATTTGTTTTGTTTCTGAATTAACATGTAAACAATTTGTAAATGTTAGTTTAGAATCTACAAAATAGTTCAACACATAATAAACATTGAACACACACACATAATGTTTTGTATCTTACCAAGACATGGGCGTGCGCAATGAAGCATCTAGATCATGTCCTTTGAGCGAACCGAACTTTTCCACGATTCTCAATGTTTTTGACACACCTTTCCTATAAGATATATCATAGTATGAAAGGATCAGATTATAAAGGTAGTTTCATTTAGACAAACTGTGAGCTATATATCTGTGAAGCTTCATTTAGACAAACTGTGAGCTATATATCTGTTATATGAATGCTGCGTAAATGACTCAGAATAGTAAAGTAAAATAATGCGGCAGACAAGAGTCAATTTACATTATATGACAACTACTGGAAGTTTTTTCATGCAACATACTGGACGTTTCAAAAAAAGAACAATGCACATACATATGTGATTAAATATCTTGATCTTCAAAAACCCACTTCACTGCCGAATTTTGAACCGACAGTGGCATATCGGCAATGATAAGGGGTTGACATCACTACCGGTCCTTAAAAACCGACACTGATCTATAGGAAACAGTGTTGGTTCCTGGCTCCGTCCGGCAGTGTCCAGTTGAACAACACTGCCGGTTTGTAGTGCCATCCGACAGTGACGGTTGCTTTAAGAGTGTCGGTTCTTGGCTCAAGCCAGCAGTGTTGAGCAAGCCGACACTGTCGATTCATGGATCAAACCGGCAGTATTGTAGTAAATATCAGTGTCGGTTCATGGATCAAACCGGCAGTGTTCTTGTAACTATCAGTGTCGGTTTGTGGTTCAAGTCGGCTGTGTTGAGCAAGACAACACTATCGGTTTGCTTCTAACTGGCAGTGATAGTTACGATAACACTGCCGGTTTGTTGCTAACCGGTGGTGATGGCTCGTTCGTATTTTATTGTTTTATAATTTATTTTAATTTATATTTTTTTTCATGGAATCAGGTTTTTCTTTATATACGCTACGTAGACGACAGGTCCATCAATATTAAACATTACAAATGTTACGATTACAATTCAAATGTTCTTATCCACATCTTGATCCCTCAAAATAAAAAAGAAATATTCTTGGATTTTACACATGCTTCTCGGACTTCCTACAATAATCTGGCGAGCCACTCTAGGCCATACTGGTCCTTGTACTTCATGGATTGTGCAATGGAAAATACTCCATCTTTTTCCAATACCTTGGCTAAGATGAATTTTGCCAGCTCCGATTGTAGTGCGACGATCTCCATGTCTAGCAGCCTTTCGTGCTTAAATTTCTTGCGCTGTCGTTCAAAAAAGATGATATCCAAAGAGGAACAATAAATCATTTTGTTGAATTATTAACAGACATAAATGAAATGGAGATTATACACACCAGCTTATTGGCTTCTTCTGATTTTCCGCCGATGTAGCGAAGCATTGCCCACATTACATAAAACCTGCATTCATTGTTTCCCGATGGCTATGATAGGTACTTCCCCTCCATTTCGACAACCTTGAATGGGACCGGCGTCCCACCGATATGTCTTCTTCGGACACTGAGCAACATTAAAAGGAGAAACATTAGAAAGCGGTATATGTGATTAGAAAATAATAGTTATTAGGATCGCTTACTAATTCAGCACTGCCACCAGTGCATCTAGATGATGAAATAGTTTTTTCTTCGAGTCCCAACCTCAAACAGATTTTTGGCAAGATTAACACAAATGAAGACGAAATGGTTGTTGCAATTACAGAATCCTAATTATCGAATAATCTTAATGAAAAAAGAAGCATAAAATTAAAAGCAGAGAACACATACTCGCAGTTGTAGGCTAGAAGTATGTGGGGTTTTTTCTTCATTGTGAATTCGTCGAAAACAGCAATCAATCTTTGTTTTAGGTCTTCCACGTCACATCCATAGAGGCCTAGACATGTCCTCTCATTGACTCGCATGGGGTCCAAGAAGCCTATGTAATCCCATTTGCTTTTTAGAATGCAAAATTTTGCTATACACCTACATAAAATCATCGGAAGTGCTCAAAAGTTAACAATTTGTGTCTCAAGAGAGTAGTTAATTGTAATATCGGGCGTGTAGGGTACTTCATAGTCCACAACGTCAATATTTGAACATCGAGAGAGCGTTTCTGGTATAGCTGGAACAAGCACTCTCACTCGACATCGAACTTCTCTTCTTCAGGATATTGGAAAACATATGGCGAACGGATAATAACCTCAAAACCAAAGTCGTCCGTCTTTGTTGCTTGAGCCATATAATATTCATGTAACTGGCGCATATATGTTGTCAGATTTTTATACTCATGATCAGGAACCAAAAGTGTAACACCTCAGGTGTTAGCCTTGCATAACTTGACTTGCAAAACATGAGCATGAGCATCAAGCATTCATAAACAAGCATTTACAATTGAAACATTAGATTGAAACATCTGCAACATTTGCTTGTTATCGTATGTTTCCTTGAACATATGCAACTTTTCTCATTATTTCATGTCTCCATGTGTATATGCATATGATCATGAGTGTATACATGTAGATGGTTGATATGAGTCACAAAAATATACTGGCAATACTTAGGTTAGCAAATGGAACGTGGTTCATGAATGTCACTTCCCATGATCAAGCCCTTAAGTCATGTTTCATGTGATTACATTAAATAGCTCTCTAAGTAACTAATACATGAAATGATTGTATGACCTTGCAAGTTGCTTAAACATGTTTAGTATATCATTATGAACAACTTTGATATTCATGGTTAAGGGTAAATAGGTCATTAAGCCATAGTTTGAAGCATACCACTCTTTAAATGGGACATGTTTGACCAAGTTTGAACTAGGTGTTAGAGACCTTGCATGGAGGTGGTCACTAAAGCAAAGTTGTAGTATTTGCTATAAGGAACAACTTTTATTTTTGGGTCATTAAATGATTCAGCTTCTAACATGTTTGAAATTGGATCACAAAAATCAGAAAAATCAACATTTCAACACTTACGAAATTTTTCTAAGTCATTGTTCGTTGACAGACTGATAGGCTGACATTGGGGATGACATTACTCAGTGTTGGTTGCGAATTAGAGCATGATCCCTTAATGAGAGTTATAGCTGGTACATAGGACTACACAAGTCGTGTAGATCGTTTGCACTTTGGAGCTTCGATTTAGCAGATAATTCGCCGTCAAAACACATCGTCAGGCACTGCATCGCGTCACTGAACAAACTGAACCGGCTAGTTTAGTGGCCGACCGTCGCCAGGACATGGCCGCCGCATGGAAGCTGCGATGGCCGCGCGTCGCTGTTGCCCTGACCACGCAGGCCACGACGCGTCTGAGCACGGCATTACCACCCCAGCTACCGCTCGCTCCTGTCCGCGCCTCCATTTCACATTTCCCGGCTCTCCTTCGCCATTCACAGTGCCCGCAGTAGCTGCAACCTCGGCACTGCAGCGCCACCGTCGTCGTTGACGGCACAAGCCACGCCTAGCTACTCAATCGCCTCCGCAACCCCTCCACCAGCTCCCCAGCAACCCACCGCATCCAATCGTGCCCACTGATTGAGCTTGGTAAGCTCCAGCCCCGCACGCAGCTTCGCCGGAGTTCGCCGCCGCGCCACGACGTCGTGGCCGGGACATCTCCGACCACTTCTAGCAGCGATAGTGAGTGCGATAGCTCCATAGTCGTGTGTCGATCCGTGTACGCGTGTTTGATTGAGCCATCGAGGCTTCCATCAGCGTCTCACCATCGACCCGCATCACCGCCCTGCCATTGACGCCGCTGTAGTCGCTAGCTCCGACGAGAGGTCCCCCCAAGTAGGGCAATAGGTGCGTTAGGTCGAGTAGATCACCGTGTGATGATGTCACCGCCAGCAAGTTCGCCGTCGGTGAGCTTTGGCCACGCCACCATCACGCAGCGTAGCTGCTCTGTTCTTGTCTCAATGACGTGTGGGGTCCCCTGCCAGCGGGTCCCACCGGTCAGCGACAGCAGTATTGAAAGCTAGTTCATTTTGAATTCAGATTTCATGTGTTTTGTGAATTTTAGATCTCTAGTTTGGTAGCTTCAAAAATTGTGCAATAAAATTGGTAGTGTTCCTTAGGAAGTGTACTATTTAATAAAAATATGATCTTGACACTTACAGTAGAAATTTTGGCAGATTTAAATGGAGATTTGAAATGTGTTTTTTCATGCATGCAAATTTGTTTATTTTATATCTAGAGTTCATGTGCTCCAAAAATTATGAAATTGTTGTGGTAAGCTATTCTTGTCATGTATGAGCTCTGGTAAAAATTTGAGGATCAGTGCATGTGTAGATTTATAGTTATAGATTTTTCTTTTATAAATAGTTAATCCTTGTATGAATTTTTATAAATTATTTATGAAACCAAAATTCATGAAATTTGTTGGGGGTAATCCTAGTACCATAAGGATGCTAAGAAAAATAGGAAATCTGTTGCTTGACACTTTTCACTAGGGTTTTCTATTTTTGCTATTGTAAGCCTTTCTGCCTTGTCCTTTTTTGTATAGAATGTTTTACTATATAAAATGGCATGAAACTTTTGCTGTAGTCTTTTGGTAGTATTAGTAAGGCACTGTAAATTTTTAAGAATTTTTTATGCACATTTGATATATATTTATTATTTAACCTAGGTATCCAAGTAAAATAATAAAGGCATATAAAGAAATAGTTTGGGCTTCACTATTATTAATTCTTGGATGTATTTTGTATGCTTAAACTATTGGTAGACTTTGTGTTGTCAAACTTTGAATGATTACATAAAGTAGAAGTAATTGTTACATTGTAATGCGAATTAGAATAGTTTTTGGACAGATTCTGGAGTTTGATAAGTTGCATGTTAAAAATGATGTTTGCTGTAAAAATGGTTAATAACAAAGTTGTGGGTAATTTTATAAGCTTTCCAGAAAGTCTAGGATCACTGCATTTGGATAATTAGAACTCCAGTTATGAGTAAAACAAGTAGCTGCTGTTTGTGAAGTAGTAGATGCATTGTCGAAGTAATTAGTTATATAATCAAGAGGAGATATGCACCTACTCAGTAGAACATGATGCACTTGTTAACATATATGCATCCACAATATCTTATGCCATATTCATGCATCTAGGATCGGAGAAAGAAATAATGTTGCTGGAATTCGACGAGGTAGAGGAAGCGAACCAACAGGAGAATCCTCAAGTCGCAGCTCCCGAAGGCATGGAGCAGAATCCTGAAGAGCTTTCGGAGTGTCCTAACCACCGCCCCACTTCCTTTCTATGAGGCAAGCCCCGGAGCATTCTAAGTCTCCCAGTATTTTACAAATGATTAGTTAAGTACTTATGATTGATGCATTAGGTTATAAGAGTTGAATGGAACCACTTGATGCATATACATTCCTTGTCTAGATATTACACCTTTAACCGGTATAGGTCCAGGATCGAATATATGCTTAGCCATGCTTAGACCGGTAGAAGTCGGGTAATGTCCTGTCACCTACGAGATATAGGTGGATACCGGAGCAAGGTTGGCTATATTTGCTATCGTGGAACAGAACCATGGGGTAAAAGAAAATCGAGACCGAGTGGGATGTCGATAGAAAAGCAACAAGACATGGAGGTCTTGGGTGTGGATCTATCCCCGTCTGTGTCGATTAAGGACCATACCGTTGTTGGTGCTTCTGATAAGATTGAATGCATGCCTCTCACTTAGCTGGCCAGATAACTCGTTCCGACCGCGAAGCCGAGTAATTCAACTCAGGCCGGGACCCGTTTTGTTGAGCGATCCTTGCGGGGGGCGATCAGACTAAGTCCAAGAGCAGGCTAGGCCTGAACATCCTGGCATCTGGTGTCCCAGATTGTGCGGTGCAGTATGGACCCGTGAAATGTAGACCTGAGCTGTAACAAAAGTGACCTAAGGCTGCTTTCGCGCGGTATGCCTGGGTTTGTGTTAGGAATAAATTCCTAGCTAGTTGAAATCGATTCGAATCACCGTCTCTCCCAGATAGTGAGAAACTTGGCTAGTTCTAACATCATAGTAACTGTGTTATGGAACATGATGGTTCGGATGAATATGGAATTACAATACCTGCTATGGTTACTATTGTATACTTTTAAATTGATATACCACATGTTTGGCACAGGATAGTTGCTAATCTAGAAATGGATAGTTATAATTAACTTGATAAAGGAATCGTAATTGTACAACCAAGTCAATTGCTTTTATGCAAAATGTTGTCAAGTTATCTCCACTTATACAGCCTTCCATAATCCTTGGAGTCGATTTATTTCTGGTTTATGACGGGTAAGTCTAGCTGAGTACCTTCTCGTACTCAGGGTTTTATTTTCCCATTGTTGCAGATGGCACTGTGTATCATGGTTATTGCAAGAGTTGCTTCTATTCCGCCGTGGATGAGGAGTAAGCCTTGGGCAGGCTTCTTTATTAATCCCTATCCTTGCTTTTGTGGACCGTGATCCTACTTGGCACTGTATCAAACTATATTGGAAACTTTATTTTCAAACTTAATTGCTTCCGCTTTATCTATCAAACTCGGTTTGTAATAACTTTTATTCGTACTCTGATGATGAAATATATCTGTGAACTTTATGTACTATGTGGCATGTATGTTGAATCATGTACGATCTTGGTTGTTGTAAATCGTTTATCGAGACCCATCGTGGTACTCAACGGACTACCGGGTTTATATGGGTTCAAGTATGACAGTGCGACCGCTTGCGGGCTGCCATTGTACTTGTACTCTTATAAATTGGTCGGTTCTGCGACAGCTGGTATCAGAGCAAGATTCAACATTAATTATCACAAGTGTATTTAAAACAAAAGTTTTTGTTTTCCAAAAACCCTTCTCTAGCAACTAATAGTTATATTAATAGGTATTTGAAATCTAAAGTGTGCCAATGATCACTTTCCTTATGCCCAAATTAAAGACTTTTAGGTGGCTATTTAAGTACTAACATGGGGGTTTTTACTTCGTCGTCCATACGGCATGCTTATGGATGCCATTCACTTGAATGGTAATGTATGGATCAACTGCCTCTATGCCAAGGTAAGATGATGAGTGTATGACCATAAGATGTGAGCGTGTGGTTGGGGAGAGTTAGCTTTGGTACGGCTATGTATGCATGCTTGCATGTGTATATGGTACGTATTTAATTGTGGGTTTAAATTATTATCGGGTAGCTTGATACGGAAGTATATGTATGGGTATACGTATATGGAAGTATTTAAATTTACATTCTGCATATTTCATTATGGGTTTGGGCTGAAATGAAATTCTTATGCAGGTACATTAACAACGAAACGTGTAGCTCGACTAGTTACGCTATATATGAGAGAACGTATGTATGCCACCGTGTCTACCCTTAGAAACAAATTTTTCCTAAGTTTGTGAGGACGTACGAAACGAGCATGCATCATGATAATTATCATTCGCATAATTACATTGTTCCTCCCCTTATAAAAATTCTTACTTGGTTATGTAACTCTTATCCATTATGGCCTTGTCTCACCAAGTGTACATGTTGATAGTACAGATGGCAGCGCTAGTAGGAAGTGAGAATTTCCTGACTGTTTTAGGAACACCTACCCTCTTGTGGAGAGTTCTGCACTTTGTGGGGTACCATGAACTACCCCTTTATCATTGGATTGATGAGTACCTGGAACGACGGCCAGGGTACGAGGTGTGGCTCACTATACCAGCCCACACACAACCGCCCTTCTGGCAAGAGGGGAAAGCAGAATCAGAAGAGGAAGAGGTGGAGCCTGAGGAAGGAGATGGTCCTATTTCTGACCTCGATAGTGATCATAACGAGGATTAGACCGCATAGTATTTAGTATAAGTGCCTAATATATCATCATTGGATTTGGAATGGACCTATAGTTAGGAATTGGTATTGGTAATTCAAACTATCAGGTAAAATTGTTATCTGCATGACTATCGCACGTTCGGTTAAAACCCTAATTCCAGTTGAGCTATCTAAGCTCATGATTTGGATATTAACGTGCTACGAGTCCGATGAGCGATCAAATTGGTGATGTCATATTGCGAGAATGAATTGTTATGCCTCTATTTTATTGTGAATTTGAGAGTTTTCTCCAGTAATTTTAGTTTGGCATGATTATGATTCATCTGCAATCTTGTGGCATCAACCGATAATTGCTTATTGTTGCAACATCGCAGATGACTCGCACCCGTGCTGGAGCTGGTGGTAGCCAGGATGGCAATAATGATGACTTACCACCACCACCGCCGCTGTCCACTCAGGAATTCTTTACCTAGTTCTTGGGGAGCCAAAGGACAATGGAAGAAGCTCTGCGCCTCATCACGCAAAACACCGCTCGTGGCCACCCATGTCAACCAGGGGTCGAGCCAAATCAGCATAGTACATTCAAGGAATTTCTAGATACGAAGCCTCCAATCTTCAAGGTGGCTGAGGAACCACTACAGGCTGACGAGTGGCTCAATACCATTGAGCAGAAGTTTCGTCTACTAAGGGTCATAGAGCATCTGAAAGCTGAGTATGCTTCTCATCAGCTGCAAGGACCAACAGGGATCTGGTGGACACATTTCTTATCGTCTCTGCCTACTAATGCGCGAGTGACCTAGGAATAGTTCAAAATGGCTTTTAGGGGACATCATATTCCCCTAGGCCTGATGCGCATGAAAGGGGCTGAATTTATGAGGCTCACTCAAGGAACGAAGACCCTCACAGAATACATGCACGCATTCAACAACCTATCCAGATATGCTCCAGGTTTTGTGGATACTGAGGAGAAAAAGATAGAGAGTTTCAAGCAGGGTCTAGGTACCAAACTGATGAAGACCATGGCCAATTCTAAGTGTGCCACATACAATGAGTTTATTAGTGATGCCTTGACCCAAGAAAACCACAATAACATGCATGCCGTTGCTAAGGGTCGCAAGAGGGCATATGAGGCAGGTGCCTCCAGATCTTCACAGTCAAAAGCGCCTATCACAACTAGGTCACAATTCCGTCCACCTGCACCCAAGTTTAGGCCTCCACCACCTAAAGCTCAGAACGGCAAACCTCAGAAACCATTCCATAAGGCGTTCACTATTGCCTTACCAAAAGGGACTGGCAGTCAGAGGAGCTCCATGGGACCTAGGAATAATCAGCCATGTTTCAACTGCAACCAAATGGGTCATTGGGCCAAGGAATGCCCCCACCCCAAGAAGAATGGCAACCCAAATCAGAACAATTAGAGGCAGGCGAACGCAAGGGCACGTCCAGGATACGTGCATTATACCGCTGTTGAGGAAGTGCCCGCTGGAGAAGTTGTCACGGCTGGTATGTTTCTCGTCAACAAGCATCCCGCTATTGTTTTATTTGATTCGGGAGCTTCTCATTCATTTATGAGTCAAGCATTTGCATCTAGACATGATCAAGAAATAATTGAAGTAAGCAAAGGGGGTTATAATATAAGTTCAGCAGGGGGTACTATTACTACCAAAAAGATAGTCAAAAATGTACTCATCTCTATACAAGGGAGGGAGTACACAGCGGATTTGATAATATTGCCCGGGTTATCGATAAGTGTAATCTTATGCATGAATTGGATGAAGTATCATGGTGTTCTTATTGACACTAGCACCTGTACTATTATGTTGAGAGAACCCATGGGAGGGAATGCTTTTCTAGTACCACTCTCCCGCAATTTTGAACTCCAACATTTAGCTTGTGCTATCCAAACCACCACACTTTGTGATATCCCAGTGGTTTGTGAGTTTCCAGATGTATTTCCAGAGGAATTACCAGGCTTACCACCTGATAGGGATGTGGAATTTAAGATCGAGTTAGTGCCAGGTATGGCACCCATATCCAGAAGGCCCTATAGAATGCCACCCAATGAGTTAGCGGAACTTAAGGTTCAATTGCAAGATCTATTGGACAAGGGTCTTATCCAACCTAGCTCATCTCCGTGGGGATGTCCAACCTTGTTTGTGAAAAAGAAGGACAAGTCACTGAGAATGTGTGTAGATTACAGACCACTCAATGCTATGACCATCAAGAATAAATATCCATTGCCTCGCATCGACATCTTGTTCGATCAGCTAGCGAAGGCAAAGGTATTCTCCAAAATCGATTTGAGATCAGGCTACCATCAAATCAAGATCAGACCGGAGGATATACCTAAAACTGCTTTCTCTACTAGGTACGGCTTATACGAGTATTTGGTTATGTCTTTCAGACTAACAAATGCTCCAGCCTACTTCATGTACCTGATGAACTCGGTATTCATGCCCGAGCTCGACAAGTTCGTGGTCGTGTTTATCGATGATATATTGATTTATTCAGAAAATGAGTCAGATCATGAAGAGCATCTGAGGATTGTTTTATCCAGATTGAGGGAGCATAAGCTATATGTGAAATTTAGCAAGTGTGAATTTTGGTTGAGCAAAGTACCTTTCTTAGGTCACATCTTATCAAGGGATGGAATCTCAGTAGACCCATCAAAAGTACAAGAGGTCATGGATTGGAAAGCCCCAACTTTGGTTCATGAAGTTCAGAGTTTTCTAGGGTTAGCAGGATACTATCGTCGGTTCATTCCAGATTTCTCAAAGATAGCTAAGCCTATGACCAGGCTACTTCAGAAAGATGAGAAGTACAAATGGACACCAGAATGTGAAGCAGCTTTTCACACCCTCAGAACTTTGTTGACTATAGCACCTGTGCTAGCACAACCAGACATTGAAAAGCCGTTTGATGTATTTTGTGATGCATCGAGAATAGGTTTGGGATGTGTGCTTATGCAAGAAGAAAGAGTTATTGCATATGCTTCTCGGCAATTGAGAAAACATGAAGTCAACTACCCTACACATGATTTAGAACTTGTAGCAGTTGTTCATGCATTAAAGATATGGAGACATTATTTGTTGGGCAATGTATGTCATATATATACTGACCACAAAAGTCTCAAGTATATCTTTACCCAACCAGAGCTGAACATGAGACAATGAAGATGGTTAGAATTGATTAAGGACTACAATTTAGAAGTGCATTACCATCCGGGTAAAGCTAATGTAGTAGCAGATGCACTCAGTCGAAAGTCCCATTGCAACACTATAGAAGCATTATTGGAAGATGGATTCAACTTGTTACACCCTGCTATACTACACAATATCACAATCAGTTGTTCACTTGAGAGCAAAATCATAGAGCTATAGCAGACGGATGTAGGAATAAGTCACATCAAGAGAAAAATGCAAGAGCAAGAGACCAAGCATTTCAGATTGGATGAAAGAGGTGTATTATGGTTCGAGGACCGACTTGTGGTACCAAAAGACCATGAGCTGAGGAATCAAATTTTAGATGAAGCTCACTCGTCCAAATTGTCTATCCATCCAGGTAGTAGTAAGATGTATCAAGATTTGAAAACCCATTTTTGGTGGACTAAGATGAAGAAAGAGATCGCAGCCTATGTCACTAGGTGTGATAACTGCAGTAGAGTAAAAGCTGTTCATATGAAATCCGCCGGATTACTTCAGCCATTGCCTATTCCAGGTTGGAAATGGGAGGAAATCAGCATGGACTTTATCACCGGCCTTCCAATGACACCACAAGGTCACGATTCAATATGGGTTATTGTTGATCGTCTCACAAAGTCAGCACACTTTATACCCATGAACACCCGGTATATAGTTGGGAAATACGTTGAGATATATGTTTCCTAGATCATGAGACTGCATGGAGTACCCAGGACTATAATCTCAGATCGAGGACCACAGTTCATAGCTCGTTTCTAGGAGCACTTACACCAGGCTTTGGGAAACAAGCTAATAAGAAGTTCAGCATACCATTCGTAAACTTCAGGACAGATAGAGCGAGTGAACCAAATCCTAGAAGATTTGCTTAGAGCTTGTGTTATATCTTCAAAAGGTTCATGGGAGAAATGGTTACCTTTAGCTGAGTTCTCCTATAACAACAGTTATCAAGCGAGTATCAAAATGGCTCCATTTGAAGCATTATATGGCAAAAAATGTAGAACTCCATTGAATTGGATTGAGCCCGGTGAAAGGAGATACTTTGGTATTGACTTTGTCAATGAAGCTGAAGAGCAAGTACGTGTCATCCAACAACATATGAAGGCAGCTCAATCAAGACAAAAGAGTTATGCCGATAGAAGAAGAAGACCACTGACTTTTGAAGTGGGTGACTATGTATACTTGAAAGTATCGCCCATGAAAGGTGTGAAGAGATTTGGGATGAAAAAGAAGCTTTCACCAAGATATGTAGGGCCATACAAGATTTTGGAACGTAAAGGAAATGTTGCGTATAAGTTATAACTTCCACCAGAGATAAGTGCAATATTTGATGTCTTCCATGTTTCTCAGTTGAAGAAATATCTTTGAGTACCTGAAGAAGCTATTGCACCCACCAACGTGTAGCTTCAATCGGATTTGACCTATGAGGAAAAGCCAATTCGTGTATTAGAAGAGATGGAAAGAGTAACACGGAGTAAGATTATTAAGTTCTATAAGGTGGTGTGGAACAATCATAGTGAACAAGATGCTACGTGGGAAAGAGAAGATTATTTACAAGAAGTTTATCCCGCCTTTTTCCAAGAATAGTAGGTCTTGCAAATCTCGGGACGAGATTTTTATAAGGGGGAGGGGCTGTAACACCTCAGGTGTTAGCCTTGCATAACTTGACTTGCATAACATGAGCATGAGCATCAAGCAATCATAAACAAGCATTTACAATTGAAACATTGGATTGAAACATCTGCAACATTTGCTTGTTATCGTATGTTTCCTTGAACATATGCAACTTTTCTCATTATTTCATGTCTCCATGTGTATATGCATATGATCATGAGTGTATACATGTAGATGGTTGATATGAGTCACAAAAATATACTAGCAATACTTAGGTTAGCAAATGGAACGTGGTTCATGAATGTCACTTCCCATGATCAAGCCCTTAAGTCATGTTTCATGTGATTACATTAAATAGCTCTCTAAGTAACTAATACATGAAATGATTGTATGACCTTGCAAGTTGCTTAAACATGTTTAGTATATCATTATGAACAACTTTGATATTCATGGTTAAGGGTAAATAGGTCATTAAGCCATAGTTTGAAGCATACCACTCTTTAAATGGGACATGTTTGACCAAGTTTGAACTAGGTGTTAGAGACCTTGCATGGAGGTGGTCACTAAAGCAAAGTTGTAGTATTTGCTATAAGGAACAACTTTTATTTTTGGGTCATTGAATGATTCAGCTTCTAACATGTTTGAAATTGGATCACAAAAATCAGAAAAATCAACATTTCAACACTTATGAAATTTTTCTAAGTCATTGTTCGTTGACAGACTGACAGGCTGACATTGGGGATGACATTACTCAGTGTTGGTTGCGAATTAGAGCATGATCCCTTAACAAAAGTTGTAGCTGGTACATAGGACTACACAAGTCGTGTAGATCGTTTGCACTTTGGAGCTTTGGTTTAGCAGATAATTCGCCGTCAAAACACGTCGTCAGGCACTACATCGTGTCACTGAACGAACTGAACTGGCTAGTTCAGTGGCCGACCGTCGCTAGGACATGGCCGCCACATGGAAGCCACGATGGCCGTGCGTCGCCGTTGCCCTGACCACATAGGCCATGACGCGCTTGAGCACGGCATTACCACCCCAGCTACCGCCCGCTCCTGTCTACGCCTCCATTTCGCATTTCCCAGCTCTCCTTCGCCGTTCACAGCGCCCGCAGTAGCTGCACCGCGATTGTCGTTGATGGCACAAGCCGCGCCTAGCTACTCAATCGCCACCGCAACCCCTCCACTAGCTCCCCAGCAACCCACCGCATCCAACCGTGCCCACTGATTGAGCTCGGTAAGCTCCAGCCCTGCACACAGCCTCACCGAAGTTCACCGCCGCGCCATGACGCCGTGGCCGGGACATCTCCGACCACTTCTAGCAGCGATAGTGAGTGTGATAGCTCTGTAGTCGTGTGTCGATGCGTGTACGCACGTTTGATTGAGCCACCGTGGCTTCCACCAGCGTCTCACCATCCACCTGCATCACCGCCCCGCCATTGACGCCACCGTAGTCGCTAGCTCCGATGAGAGGTCCCCCCAAGTAGGGCAATAGGTGCGCTAGGTTGAGTAGATCACCGTGTGATGATGTCATCATCGGCAAGTTCACCGTCGACGAGATTTGGCCGCGCCACCGTCATGTAGCGTAGTTGCTCTGTTCTTGTCTCAATGACGTGTGGGGTCCCCTGCCAGCGGGTCCCACCGGTCAGCGACAGCAGTATTGAAAGCTAGTTCATTTTGAATTCAGATTTCATGTGTTTTGTGAATTTTAGATCTCTAGTTTGGTAGCTTCAAAAATTGTGCAATAAAATTGTAGTGTTCCTTAGGAAGTGTAGTATTTAAGAAAAATATGATCTTGACACTTACAGTAGAAATTTTGGCAGATTTAAATGGAGATTTGAAATGTGTTTTTGAATGCATGCAAATTTGTTTATTTTATATCTAGAGTTCATGTGCTCCAAAAATTATGAAATTTTTGTGGTAAGCTATTCTTATAATGTATGAGCTCTGGTAAAAATTTGAGGATTAGTGCATGCGTAGATTTATAGTTATAGATTTTTCTTTTATAAATAGTTAATCATTGTATGAATTTTTATAAATTATTTATGAAACCAAAATTCATGAAATTTGTTGGGGGTAATTCTAGTACCATAAGGATGCTAAGAAAAATAGGAAATCTGTTGCTTGACACTTTTCACTAGGGTTTTCTATTTTTGCTATTGTAAGCCTTTCTGCCTTGTCCTTTTTGTATAGAATGTTTTACTATATAAAATGGCATGAAACTTTTGTTGTAGTCTTTTGGTAGCATTAGTAAGGCACTGTAAATTTTCAAGAATTTTTGATGCACATTTGATTAATATTTATTATTTAACCTAGGTATCCAAGTAAAATAATAAAGGCATATAAAGAAATAGTTTGGGCTTCACTATTATAAATTCTTAGATGTATTTTGTATGCTTAAACTGTTGGTAGACTTTGTGTTGTCAAACTTTGAATGATTACATGAAGTAGAAGTAATTGTTATATTGTAATGCGAATTAGAATAGTTTCTAGATAGATTCTGGAGTTTGATAAGTTGCATGTTAAAAATGATGTTTGCTGTAAAAATGTAATAACAAAGTTGTGGGTAATTTTATAAGCTTTCCAGAAAGTCCAGGATCACTGCATTTGGATAATCAGAACTCCAGTTATGAGTAAAACAATAGCTGCTGTTTGTGAAGTAGTAGATGCATTGTCGAAGTAATTAGTTATATAATCAAGAGGAGATATGCACCTACTCAGTAGAACATGATGCACTTGTTAACATATATGCATTCACAATATCTTATGCCATATTCATGCATCTAGGATCAGAGGAAGAAATAACGTTGCTGGAATTCGACGAGGTAGAGGAAGGGGACCAGCAGGAGAATCCTCAAGTCGCAGCTCCCGAAGGCGTGGAGCAGAATCCTGAAGAGCTTCCGGAGTGTCCTGACCACTGCCCCACTTCCTTTCTACGAGGCAAGCCTTAGAGCATTCTAAGTCTCCCAGTATTTTACAAATGATTACTTAAGTACTTATGATTGATGCATTAGGTTATAAGAGTTGAATGGAAGCACTTGATGCATATACATTCCTTGTCCAGATATTACACATTTAACTGGTATAGGTCCAGGATCGAATATATGCTTAGCCATGCTTAGACCGGTAGAAGTCGGGTAATGTCATGTCACCTATGAGATATAGGTGGATACCGGAGCAAGGTTGGCTATATTTGCTATCATGGAACAGAACCATGGGGTAAAAGAAAATCGAGACCGGGCGAGATGTCGATAGAGAAGCAACAAGACATGGAGGTCTTGGGTGTGGATCTATCCCTGTTTGTGTCGATTAAGGACCGTACCGTTGTTGGCGCTTCTAACAAGATTGAATGCATGCCTCTCACTCAGCTGGCCAGATAACTCGTTCTGACCGTGAAGCCGAGTAATTCAACTCAGGCCGGGACCCATTTTGTTGTGCGCTCCTTGCGGGGGGGCGATTAGACTGAGTCCAAGGGTAGGCTAGGCCTGAACATCCTGGCATCTGGTGTCCCAGATTATGCGGCGCAGTACGGACCCGCGAAATGTAGACCTGAGCTGTACCAAAGGTGACCTAAGGCTGCCTTCACGCAGTATGCCTGGGTTTGTGTTAGGAATAAATTTCCAGCTGGTTGAAATCGATTCGAATCGCCGTCTCTCTCGGATAGTGAGAAACTTGGCTAGTCCCAACATCGTAGTAACTGTGTTATGGAACATGATGGTTCGGATGAATATGGAATTATAATACCTGCTATGGTTACTATTGTATGCTTTTAAATTGATATACCACATGTTTGGCACATGATAGTTCCTAATCTAGAAATGGATAGTTATAATTAACTTGATAAAGGAATCGTAATTGTACAATCAAGTCAATTGCTTTTATGCAAAATGTTGTCAAGTTATCTCCACTTATACAGCCTTGCATAATCCTTGGAGTCGATTTATTTCTGGTTTATGACGGGTAAGTCTAGCTAAGTACCTTCTCGTACTCAGGGTTTTATTTTTCTAATGTTGCAGATGGCACTGTGTATCATGGTTATTGCAAGAGTTGCTTCTATCCTGCCGTGGATGAGGAGTAAGCCTTGGGCAGGCTTCTTTATTAATCCCTATCCTTGCTTTTGTGGACCGTGATCCTACTTGGCACTGTATCAAACTATGTTGGAAACTTTATTTTTGAACTTAATTGCTTCCGCTTTATCTATCAAACTCGGTTTGTAATAACTTTTATTCGTACTCTGATGATGAAATGTATCTGTGAACTTTATGTACTATATGGCATGTATGTTGAATCATGTACGATCTTGGTTGATGTAAATCGTTTATCGAGACCCGTCGTGGTACTCGACAGACTACCGGGTTTATATGGGTTCAAGTATGACAGTGCGACCGCTTGCGGGCTACCATTGTACTTGTACTCTTATAAATTGGTCGGTTCTGCGACAAAAAGATTGCCCCTTTCATACTTTATTGCTAGTGTTCTCGTCCCTTGTACATCATAATAGATGTTCACGGCCTCTTCCATGGTTAAATCAGGGTTGTCTTCGACTAACTTCATAATGTTCCTTAAATCTTTATTGTGTATTTCTTCGTCTCTTGTTGTAGCATATTTATTCTGTGTTTGCCTTTCGAATTCGGACTTCAACAAAAATGGAGGCAGTGAGGCACATAGATTGAAGAAACTAACACAATCTTCCTTCGAGATGTGTGCTGTAAATTTGTCTTTCATCAAGGTGGCAACGCTACCACTGAAGGACCTTTTTCTTTTATGTTGGTCCACTTTGGGAGCATTAGCGATCGAATCTAAGGACCTTTTCTGCGACTGCGAGGATGTCCTTGATCTTGTTTTGGGCTGAGGTGGAGGAGGAGGATGACAATGAGAATTCTGTTTTCTCGATGCTAATGAAGATGGAGGAGGAGGAGGAGGAGGAGGAGGAGTCTCTTTTCTCAGGGCTGATGAAGATGGAGTCGGACGAGGAGGAATAGAAGGAGACCTCTATCTTCTCAGGGGTGATGGCTCCAGATGAGGAGGGGAGTGATCTCTGTTGGGAGATGGTGAGTGATCATCGTGGGTGGGTGAAGACTCGCATTCATCCTCATCATCAGAGGACAATTGATGGTCAAGCTTAATGAAGTGCTTACGCCAGGCGACTTGAGAGCCCTTATTTCGACCAAGTTTCGGCCTGTCTTCCGCTATGGGGTACTCAATGGGTATCTTGTTATACTTCTTATCAAGTATTCTGTCAATGGTGACATGAGCATACCCAAGTGGAATTGGGCGGCCATTAATTGTCCCATCTCCCACAGGCCAGGCCTGGCCGAGCACCACCTTGTCCTTTGTCCATTCCTGATGGATGTACAACCTGACATTAATGGGTTCAGTGATGTTGTCCATTGGATGAGGCACATTCGCCTCTTCTTCATCGAGCGGGGTCAATCCGTAGCTGCTGCAACCCCTCAACTATGGGTTAAAGGCACTAGGAGTAGGGTTTTGTGGTACTACTGACCCCTTGGACAGCAAAATTTGCTTGACTCGCGCTTCAATGGTTGCCTCAATCCATGCTTCCATTCTGTCTTCCATCTCTTTTAGTTTCCTCAAATACTCTGCCTCATGTTCCGCTCTACCCCTCGAGTGGCTCCGGTAAGTGTTAGATTCTTAGGGGAATGCTAGTTTCCAAGGAACAACACCGGTTCCTCTAGTGCGACCAGGGTGCTCCTTGGTTCCGAGTGCTTGGGTGAGCACATCTTTCTCCCTATTAGAAGTGCGAGTCCCTTGCCTCACCTCCTCAGTTACCTAGGAGATCCTCTGGATGAGTTCGCTCATGGGTTGATTTGAGGAGCTAAATCTCCCATCCTTGGCATGTCGTACATTTCTCCCCATACAGTATAATACCGATCTGGGCTCCCAATCGGCGATCTCAACCTGAACGCCTTCCTCAGCAAGGCGATCTATCTTTTGAAGTTCTGCTTCAAATTCTAGCATCTTTTTGGCATAGCCATGAGAGCCAAGATGATGAGGATTTGTCGCTTTCTGTGAATTCTCCTTATTATTCCTGCTTAGTTCTAAGTACTCCTTAGATAACTTGTATTCCTTGAAATTCCTAGAAGTCCTTCTGCTTGCTAAACTGTCCACCATCGAATTCTGGCTCTTTATTTTGGAGGACAAAATTCTTGTATAATGTCCCCTTGAAATTCTTGAAGCATGTCCCCATGATTTCTTTTGCTTTTTTCTTGACTAACTCCCTGTCATACTCGGCTAGGAAAGTGAAATACTCTGGGATCTTGACATCTCATATGTAATCCTTCTCGCTTTCGGGAACCCTCCATCGGTCATCATCTTTCCCAATCCACTTCCTGTACTTAATCGAGATGAAGTCCCTAACAAGTAACCCAAGGATAGTCTTGTATTTGGTCAAAGCTATAGGTGGTGAGAGTGGATCCCTGAATTCATCGAACTCAGTAATGTGTCAGTGTGCATTCCTACCAATAGGAATCTTTGACATGTCTCGCTTGGATCTAGCCTTCCTACTACCAGAACCCTCTGGCTCCTCGGCCGACGGAGGCTCCTGCTAGAGACACCAAGTAAGCTATGACCCTCTCAATTGATTAGCATGTGTGGCTACAAAGTGACATGATACCAAAGTTACCTGGCCATCTTGGTCATTTTGACCTAGATTGAGCAGGTCGGATGGGGTCCATGGCTGCTCATTCTCACTAACCTGATTGACACCATCACCGTTTGTCGGATCATGCGGCTCTCCTGTCCCAGTGATATCAGCCGCTTCTTGTTGCCGATCAGTTCTTCGATGATGGGGTAACAGGCAACGATGAGTCATGGCTGTGACACGATCGTGGTTAGTTTTGGTCGTGGACAACTACTAATAGCATATGTTCATATATATAATATGTTTAATGCAAAGTCTAATAATAAGTCCACATACAACAAAGTCAAATAATAACATATGTTCACCTAGAATAAATTCATTGTTTAATTGACCACATACAACAAAGTCCACCTACTGTTCTACGAAACTAAGCCTACATCAACTTCCAAATAAGAAAAGCGATGACCATAGCCATAAATAAAAGCATGACATCTTTCCAAGACCAAGGAGCAATTCTCCTAATCTTCACATCTCTGGCGGGTGGCTTCTCTTCGATCTTCAGTGCCAGCGGATGGCCATGGTTTGCATTCATTGGACCATAGTAGGCCGATTTCCCATGGTTTGCAAGGTAGGCTGAATGACTATAGTAGGCCCTCAAAGCTTCAGCTTTTGTGTTGTATTTTTTGTGCAAATTACCAGGGTAGCGATTGACTTGAGCATAGCAATCTTCCTAGGTTCGATTAATCCCAGGCATGTGACCAACATGCACTATATACCATGCCATGGTTGCCTATACATTTAAGTAAATTAGGCATGTGGTAAGTGGTAATGGTAACTCACTGAACAAGAGTTATTATTCAAGTTATATGGCTAAACTAAATCTATTTAATGTTCTTTATCCTTAACATTCCAAACTAAATCTATTTAAGCAAGAGTAGAAATTCTTATCTAACTCTTACACAAATAGAACACTCCCTACCGTCACAAATAAGACATCCACAGTCATTAACGTGTACCTTTGATTGCTAGTTTCCATTGCTTGCAATAATTACAAAGTGTAGAGATATCATAACATTATGCAACTACTATTCGAGACAGATATGCTCATATCATTGTCACATATTCAATCTAACTATGTCAAGAGGTGTTGATGATCAATGTTTAAATACTTAGACTACACATAGCACAAAAGGTCACTTAGCTGTGACTCGAGGGAATAACTTGTTGCAACAACATGCAAATAACACCAATGGTTCTTAAATAGTTTAGGGCTATGATTACTAGGTCCTCAACAAATCAGTAGGTAGCATAATCTCTTTAGGGAAAACTAATTGGTTTATGTAACAGCATGTACATATAAGGATAGCTAAACCAAGGAGTAACAGCATGTAACTCAATCGAATATGAATCGGCTGCTATTGGGAAGACAACAACTGTGGGGCATTTCATCTAACACTTAGCGGGTAGTGAGCCACACACTCACCGTGGGGGTGGGAAAGCAGTTGTCTGCGCGTGCTCCTGAAGGCCTCAGTGGTGCTCCGGCATCGGGCGGTGGACGGCGTGGGGAGTGCTCCGGCATGGGGTGGTGCATGGGCATCGGCGTCGAAGAAGAGGAGCGCGGGGCTAGGAACGGTGGCATGGGGGGGCAGTGGACGGTTGCTCAGGCGTGGGGCGCGCCTCGGTGTCGAAGAAGAGGAGCGCAGGGCTGGGAACGGCGGTGCGAGGGGCGGTGGAAGGGTGCTCCAGTGTGGGGTGGTGCACGGGCGTTGGTGTCGAAGAAGAGAAGTGTGGGGAACGGTTGGTGCGGGGTTGAAATTTGGATAATTTCAACCAGCGGCGAGCTTTTATACCAGACCTCATCACAATCGGTTCTAATTAGAAACCGACAGTGATGGTGGTACATCACTGCCGGTTGTAAGTAGGAACCGACAGTGATGGTGGTACATCACTGCCGGGCCATTCTTTAAACCGGTAGTGATTTCCGTGTAGCGGTTACAACATAAGTAACTTATATTTTCCACTTCTTTCGAATACCTTCTACTGGCTCAATGGTTAAGACACCGCAACTTAGCCCCCGATACCCGTGTTCGAATCCCGGGTGGCCCAATTTTTTTTTGGTTTAATTTTATAATTTATTAAGTGGTCTAAATGGTTAATTTTATAACAAGCATCACTGTCGATTTTTTTTGAAACCACTACCGGTTTTTTTGAAACCGGCAGTGATGTTTATATATATTAAAAAATTCTTTTATATACTAAATAAATAGAAGCATATGTATTCTTATGTCAAAATGGCTTGCAATTTTTTTGGCAAGCTTGTACACCCAAATTAAGATCCCACACAGCATCTTAGGTTTTTCTAATCATTTTTTTATTAATTATATTTTTCTATGTGCTGAATGAGACAAAAGAGGATGAATTTCATCTTGGACCCAATAGATTTTTTTCATCCACCTCCACAAAATTATTTTCCCTAGGGCACATTAGATCCTGTGTAAAAGTTTGGCACCATTCCGGATTTTTTCATGGGTAGACTTAGTTCAACCTATAATTAAACGGTCTCGTCGTGCGGAAATTCAATTAAACCTCAGAAAGTAGCAAACCATCTTCAGAAAATCCAAAACTTGGTGTTTCCTTCACACGTGGCACGTGCAAGCCTAAGAAAAAGTTTGAGACCAATACAACATCGGAATGCATATGAACCACAGAAACCTTGATAACCTATGTGTATAGTCATGGTTCGATGAAAGGGCATATGTACCTCTATGAAGCATGTATACTTCGTCTATGTTAAAATGGCTTGAAATTTTTTTTGGCATGCTTGTACACCCAAATTAAGATCCCACATAGGATCTTAGGTTTTTTTAATCATTTTTTTATTAATTATATTTTTTTTGTGCTGAATAAGACAAAAGAGGGTGAATTTCATCTTGGACCCAATAGATTTTTTCATCCACCTCCACAAAATTCTTATCCCTAGGGCACATTAGATCCTGTGTAAAAGTTTGGCACCATTCCGGATTTTTTCGTGGGTAGACTCAGTTCAACCTATAATTAAACGGTCTCATCGCGCGGAAATTCAAGTAAACCTCAGAAAATAGCAAACCATCTCCGGAAAATTCCAAACTTTGTCTTTCCATCACACGTGGCACGTGCAAGCCTGAGAATAATTTTGAGACCAATACGACACCGGAATGTATATTTCTAATTGTCCAACAAATGTTACACGAATTACATGCATGACAATAATTAAACACACAAATATGTACATATTAAAATTAGAACCCAATTAAACAATGGCCTTGAAAATCTAGCTAAATAAACATTAATTACTATCAGAATCACTGTCGAGATTGATCGGGCCACGCACACTAACATGCCTCTGTAGCCATATATGGTAATTGATGTCACGGATTATGTATCTGCTTGTATCGATGAAGTCCAATGCCCGTATGAGCGCACTCTCTCGTGCCTCACAATACCAAAAGAATGGTCGGCCATAGATGTAACCTACTGAACGACCACTGCCCCTGTTAGTAATTCTTATACAGTACTGGCGTCCTTCTATAGTGAGCTGGCTGAGGTTTCCATTACAGAAGTCCCAATCATACCCGAGTTGCTCTGTAGCTTGGTCTAGAATGGCCCACAAGCCACATGCAGCATAGGTAAGGTCCTGTAGCGCAATCTGTATGCGAAGAAAAAAATTAGAGAATATTATTACAGTAATAAAAAATAAATAACCACGACTCAGGTATAAGTGACTATTTTACCACATCCGCATAGTTGTACCTTGCAAACCATTCGCTTGCTTGCGGGACGGGAATATCACCAGCATTCAAAACAAGTGCCTTGAAGTGCGAGAAATTAGGCACATCATAGCAAATATGTCGAAGTGCCACTAAATAGATGTGCATGGCACTTAATTGGGCGCTTATCACATCCGAGCTCTGTATTTCCGTACCATGGATATGGTTCCGATGATTTGAACCCCTCACAGGGATGAAAAAATTGAGTTCACACGTCCATAGCCAACCACTTGCATTAGATGTCGTGTTCTCGATGATGTCCGAGATAAAGAACCAGCTAAGTGTTGTTCGTAGCCAATCTATTGGGGATATAGTCTGCGACATATATGCATGCAACAATGATATTAAACTAATTACACTTATTTGTTAGCATCAAAAAACAAAAGATACTGGAAAATATTTCATACAATAGCTAGAACAGGGAATCATGGAATAGCCACATTAGGAGCGAATGGCTCATCGCCAAGGTGGAAACCTAGTTCTTATGGTGGGGGAGGTCCGTTGTTCATACCACCTGATCGATAAAATGCAAAAAAATATGAACATAAAATATATGCACAAAAAAATTCTTCCAAGTAAAATGTGGCAACATAATTAAATATAGATCGAATGCAAGGAATAAGAATATATATAAATGTAGAATGCAAAGAAATATGAATATAAATATAGATCAAATGAATATAGATAGAATATTGGAGAAGACAACATATCAATACCATTGAAAAATACAGGAGCCATGACCAAATCACGTAGAGAGAGAGTTGATGTCTTGAGAAGTGAGAGTGAAACATGAGAAATGAGACTGAGAGAGTTCATGGGTGGGTGGGATCGATGTATGTGGCCGGTAGTTTGTTTTATATAGGGGGGCATGGACATCACTGACGGTTTTTAAATAGAACCGATAGTGAAGGTGGCTATCACTGTCGGTTTCTAAATAGAACCGACAGTGAAGGTGCATATATGTAAATGATATATTTATTTAGATACTACAGTGGGAAAGTTTTAACAAGAATGATATATTTATTTAGATAGTAATGAAATACATAAAAAATTACAAAAAATAGAAATAAGTTACATATACGATAACAAAGACCTTACATGTGTGCACTATTTATGTGGACTACGATGCATAACGATATATGTGGTTTGTTGTGAGAGGAAAATATTGTATCATGGCTGATAAGGCCTGGCTGAAACCAACATGCATGGAGAGGCTAGCTCCTGACCAAGGGCCATTTTATAGGGGCTAGCAGTCGTGGTACATTTTTATTTCTGAACTAAAGTTGTCGGGGTAGGTGGGAGCAGTGTTCCAATTGTTGTGGTCATGGGAGCACTGTTGGTATGTGAGGAGCATCTACACATCACTGTCGGTTTTAGTTTTAAAACCGACAGTGATAGAAGCTATCACCGCCGGTTTTAAAACCAAAACCGGCAGTGAAGGGCCCTACCGCCATCTTTTAGTAAAAAAATAAAAAAAAACACTATCGGTTTGGAGCCTGCCATTGCAAACTTTTTGTAAAAAATATAAAAAGTTTTGCCCTCCTGAGATTCGAGCGCAGGTCATGGGGTCGAGGGTGCGCGGCCTTAACCGCTGAGTTAGGATAGGGAGTTCGGTTAGAATGGTTTTATTTTTTTCTTTTATCCCATCGTAATGCACTACTAAATAATAAATGCAAAATCAAAAAAGTTTGGTCCACTGGGATTTGAGCGAGGGTCTCAGAGTACAAAGTGCGCGGCCTTAACCGCTGAGCTAGGATAGGGAGTTCGGTTAGTTTGCTTTTCTTTATTTATTTATTAATAGAAATAATGCGGTTAGTTTATATTCTAAAATAACACAAAAATTTGTGTCTTGATTATTTAATTCTATGATAATTAATTAATGGTCTATAATTATCAAATAATAGTGTTTGTGAACATCATCTTAATATTTGATTACATAGTCAATAATTAAATTGTAGAGATGCGCACAAAATATAAATTAAACATTCAGTGTGAATTACTAATACAACGTCTGCATAATGATTACATAGTTAACAATAATCTAACTATCTTTAGGTGCATCAACAATAAGGGCCTCATTGTGATCAATTCGTACGTAAGCAGGTTCATCACCATCTTGAAGGATAGGTAGGGGTACGTTCGCCCCGAATGGATGCATTTCCTGATAGCCCCTGTAGTCTTCTTCGCCCGTCACTCCATCGACACTGACAATCTTTCTTTCCCCTTCTAGGACTACTTTTAGCCTTTCTTTTGTCTTGTTGTCCCTTGCATAGAAGACTTGCATAACATCTCTTGCAAGGACGAAGGGGTCGTCTCTGTATGTGGTCTTAGTGAGATCAATGGTAGTGAACCCTTCGCTGTTAGTGTTGATTTCCTCGAGCCGGACCCACTAGCAGCGAAAAAGAGTTGCCTTCAACGGACCATAGGCTAGCTCCCATATCTCCTCTATGAAACCATAGTATATCGCCTGCACGTTGCCGTTCTCGTCGTGAGCATCAAAACCAACACCACAATTTTGGTATGTGCTCTTTCCATCTTGCTTTTTTGTGTAAAATGTGAATCCATTGATCTCATACCCTTGGTACTTAAGATATGTACTCGAAGGCCCCTTGGCTAAGGCATCTAGTTGATTACCCAACTTTATTCCAAGCAAGCGACGTCGCAACCAGCTAACAAATTCTTCCTTATGTTTTTTCATCCAGCCAGGCCTATGACCTGCTCGGATACACAGTTTGCAGCGATTGCCTGTGCTCATCAATGTATGGCATCACACCCTTGGCTTGCTAGAGAACAGCGAACTATGCCTGTCTAAAAGAAACAGGGTCATCTACTATAATAGATTTCTCCCCGATCATTCCTTTGTAATGTAGTCTTCCCTCATGATGAGATTCTAAAACTCCAACCCTTTTGATGTCCAGATAATATGTGCAGAACTCAATGGCCTCCTCCGTTGACCATCCTTCAACCATGCCCCCTTCTGGCCTGAATCTGTTCCTAACATACCTCCTAAAAACTTTCTCAATCTTTCGAAAGGAAACATCTAATGCAGGTACATTGGGCCAAGGGCTCTAATTTGGTCAACAAGATGAATGAGCAGATGCAATGAGATGTCAAAGTAAGTCAGCGGGAAATGCATCTCAAGCCTAACGAGAGTTTCGGCTATGTCCTGATGCAGCTGCTCTAGCGTGGACACATCAATGACCTTTTTGAGATCACGTTGAAGAACGAGCAAAGCTTTATGATTGGGGCGTGGACCTTTGGGGGGAGGATACCATGCAGGGCAATAGGGAGCAGCTGAGTCATAATGACATGACAGTCATGGGCCTTCATAGGGCCATAGTTGAACTTGAGTTCTCTCATGTTCACTAGCCTCTTCGGGTTCGCACAGTAGCCCATCGGGACTTTGAGTTCATTAAAGAAAGAAATAAGCGCATGCTTTTCTTCCTTCTTCAATGTCCATGACGCAACTGGAAGTTCAAACTGGCCATTCTCTAGCTCCACGGGATGCAGCTCCTTCCTGATTCCCAAGTGTTGCATGTCCAGGCGTGTGGCTAGTGAATCCTTCGATGTCCCCCCGGTGTCCATCAAGGTGTTAAGAGTGTTAGCGCACATGTTTTTAGTGATGTGCATGGATCAAGACAGTGGCGTACACTCAGAAATGACCAGTAAGGTAGTTTCCAAAAAACCAATTTTTTCTTCCAAACGCTCCCATCAGGCGCTGCTACTGCATTGTCCCCCTTCCCAAGGACAACCTCCAGTTTGTTGAGTTCTCGAAGTATCGCAAGCCCGTCTCAATATTTTGGAGCTAAGCATTTCTCAATCGCACCGTTCAAATCTTTTCTATTCCTGCGGTAAGGGTGATCCTTAGGTAGGAGCCTATGGTGTCCATATAAACTATCTTTGAGTTATTTGGCAGATTTACCGCATTGGTGTCATCCAAGCACTTGACACATCTAGTATAGCCTTTTGTCTTCTCTCCGGACAATGAACCTTGACCTGGCACGTTAGTGATTGTAGCGATAAGTACTCCCTTGATCGTGACATGTTCCTTTTTGTACTCGTCCCAAACATCTAGCACACCCTTTTCAAACATCTCCACTAGTTCATCGATCACTAGTTCTAGAAACACATCGATGTTATTCCCAGGCTGTCTTGGCCCTTGGATTAGTAGTGGCATCTAGATGTATGACTGCTTCATACAGACCCAAGGTGGAAGGTTGTATATACAGAGCGTCACTGGCCAGGTGCTATGATTGCTTCTAACCTGGTCAAAAGGATTCATCCCATCTATGCTCAAAGCAAACCAAAGGTGCCTTACCTCTCCACCGATGTCCTTATAGAACATAGTATTGACAGTCCTCTAGTCATGCCCATCGGCAGGGTGCCTCATCATTGTATCTTTCTTACGCTCTTCGCCATGCTAGCGCAACAGCTTGGCTGACTTTACACATGCAAACAGCCTATGCACCCGAGGAGCTATAGGGAAATACCAAACGACCTTTATGGGACCTCCTCTGGTCTTGGTACCCTCATCTGACGGCCCTTCCTTGTACCATGGAGCTTCACACTTAGAGCACTTGTCCAAGTCTTTGTATTTTTCTCCATGGTACAATATGCAATCATTGGAACACGCATGGATTTTTTCAACCTCAAGGCCGGTGGGGCAGATCATTTGCTTGGCCAAGTATGTCTTTTCTGGCAACTCATTTTTTTTCTGGGAGCATTTTCCTTATTATACCTAACAACTGATCGAAGCCTTTATCGCTCAATCTGTTTGTCGATTTGAACTCTAACAGCATGATGTTGGCTTCCAGTTTGCTCATTGGACAATTCTTATACAATGGTGTTTTACCATCGTGTCTCATTTTCTCTAGCTTTCTCAGCTGTCTTTTACTAAGACATCCGGTCTCTACATTACATAGCAGCTGAGAAATGCCATCGTTATCATTGGTGTCGTCAGCTAGCGTATTCCTAAACACATTATTAACTGTGGCCATAGGTTCCGTGTTAACACCGAGTTCCTCGTCAGCATCGTGGATGGCTATGTTAGGCACGTCCACATCATCATCGTTTTCCTGCAAAACATTCACACCAACCTCGCTATGCATAGTCCATATCGTATAGTTTGGCATGAACCCCCTGGTAATCAAGTGCGATCGTATAGACTCAATTTGACGAAAGTTCCTATGATTCTTGCAATCTTTGTATTCCCATTCCTAGCATGGGCTTTGGCATCGGTGATAAACTGGCTAACGCCATGCATGTACCGCTTGTCCGTTCGGGACAGATGCATCCACTCTCGATCCATCTCTGCACAAAAAAAATACTGAGACAGTAATTACAAAGAATTAATAAGAGATCGAGCTTCATGAACAACAATTGTAGCTCGAAAGTACCATTTTTGGAAAACATTATAGTACACTAATTATTGAAAAATTGAAATTGGTAGCCTCGGCCCTAAAAATTGAAAATCGTAGTAAAAAACAATTATTGCAGAATATTGAAGAACAACTATTCTACTCTACTTCTAAGAACTAATTATAGCATCACATACTAACAATGATGATCTTGACCACCATGGAATAATTAGCTAGGAGTTTAAATGTGTTCATAGACACCAACCTTTTGGATGATGGATTCACCATAATTTGAGCCTTGCACAAATATCCAATTGGAAAAGTGCTCTCTAGAATGGAGAAAGAACTAGAATGAGAATCAAGCAATGTAGCCATCAAAACGAAGCTAATTAAGCAACAAAATCAAAGGAGTGGATGTTTGTTACTAACCTTAAAGCAAAAAGATCAAGCCATTCTTCAAAATCCAAGCACTAGCTTCATGGTGAAGAGCAGCCACAGCAATGGAGGGAAGGGTCCAAATGCGCGCCTCTGTTCTTGAGATCGAAGAGAGGAGGAAGGAGAGGACAGCTGTAGCCTTTTTGTGTTGTAGGCTTATCATCGTCGGTTCTTGGCTAGAACCGACAGTGATAGAGCACAATCACTGTCGGCTCTTGGCTTAAACCGGCAGTGCTGAGTGGCCGCCAAAACACTACCGGTTCAAGCCACAAACCGACAGTGATGTGGTCCTTCACTGTCGGTTTTAACCCAGCCCCAATTATTTTTTCATTTTCAAGCTCATAACCGGCAGTGAAGGTACAACACTGCCGGTTCTCACAAATCCGACAGTGATGATGCCGGCAGTGATGTGCAAATCTAGCGTAGTGTAACATGGCGTCACAACAAATTGATTGTCCTCTCTCAATGTATAATGTCAGTCTCAACAAGAATGTCATGTACATTAAATAAGCTGATGTGGCATAGTTTAAATGATGAGAGAGATGAAAATAGTTTTATGAGATAAAATGAGTTCATGGGATGAAACTTGTTTACGTTGTTTCCAATGTTAAGGAGTCTTGGAAACAGAGCCATGAAACTCACTAAGAAAGTGTCCGCTTCTTTTCACACTACAAGAGGTATGACCTTCTACGACGTTCCATTTATGTCACAGAAAGTGAAAATTATGTCGTATTTCACAATTTATGACGAATGCACGACGAAAATGCATTTGTTGCTTATTCCCCATAGCTAAAGGTGTTCTGTGACAAAACTAATATTATCGTCGTAATTTTGCGACGATCATACATGCGTCGTTGATTTATGATGTTCAATTTTCGTCGTTATCATGTAGAGAAAACATCACAAAAAATTGACCTTAGATGACTATACATGTGCCACGTAGGACAAAAAAATCATCGTAAAATGTTGTTGTCATATGATGCGGCAGGTTTTGACATGGCACATTGCAGCTCACAATACACATTGAAGTCCATTGAACAATATACAACCCATCACAGCATTGCAGACAAAAATCAATAGACAACCATCAAGCAAATTTAAAGTGCTCACATCCATTACATCGTAGATCCATTCAGAGTTACATGTTCAAATAATTTGACATGTCAAACTCAACCCAAAATACATTAAACTCATGTCCAAGTCACTACCAGATCCAACCAAGTGGCAAAATCATCAGCCACATATCCAAGGCATTACCAAATACACAACCAGATGTAAACCATTACCAGGTCCAAGCCATGTACCAAAATAAATAAATAGACATATATCCAAGCCATGTTGAGGTCATGCATCATGATCAGTAGGATAAAAGGAAAAGGGTAAGGAGTGACCTAGTCCTTGTTCAAGGTGAACAACCGATGGAGAAGAGCATTGGTTTCCTCTCCTTGTTTCTTTAAATTTTCAATTTGTTCTGCCTGCTTCTCCCTTGTTTCCTCTGATTCCTCAACCTTCTTCTTCAACACTTCCAACTCATCCTGCTGACCATGAAGTTGGTCTCTAAGTGCTACAGCACCTTGTTTCTCTGCCGCAACTTCAGCCTTCAACTCTTGTACACGTGCAGTAGTGGTAGCGCTTCTCTTGGGGACTGTTGTCTCAAGGCCAACATTTCGAAGAAAATTACTTGATGGCAAAACATGAGCAACAACTTCAGCAGGAGTCTTTGGTTGTTCCCCTTCTGGTGTAGGCTGAGCCATCATGGTATCCATTTGGTCCTAACATGTTAAGAAAAATAGTTTGCATTATAGTTAGTATACAAATATGAAAAAAAAATTCAAGCAATTACTAACTGAATAGAAAAACATACTACATTTGATGACAAAACAAGCTAGAACCAGTACGGATAATTTTGTTGTTGCCACTTAAAAGTAGTGAATTCATATTTTAGACTATGTAATTAAAAAGAGTTGTATGTTTCACTCTGGGACATTACTTCAATGACACATTGACACTACTAGAAGAACATCCATATAGCAACATAGCTAATTATCTGATGCTGCTACAAACCTACGGACCTGCTGCTAGCTGCTACAAACCTACAGACCTACTGCTTGAAGGACACTACTAAAAGTATGCAAAGTTTTGTAGGTTGTAGACCTGCTGCTGCTAAGAACCTTTGGCCACTTCAGTTATAGTAAATAAATTATACTCTGGTCCTTCAAATAATTAAACTCAGTTACTACCTCCAACTTCCCAATTTCATCATTAACCACAATTCTAGAGGACGGCTCAATTTAGTTTTGGCATGATGATTTGAACTTCTAGAAATAATTTCATCCAAATTTTAGTTTTGCAGATACACATGGTTTGCATATTTCATTGTCATGGATAGACTAAATTCTGGTAGTAGTACTTCCTATCAATGATATAGATTTTGGCTGCTCTGACTTCCTATATCAGTTAAGTGTGATTTTTTTTAATCCCTTGAATTTTAAAAGGAGGTAGTGCTACTATGTTGTCGTTAGGATATATTGCAGACTTATCAGGTCTAGAATAGTCCATTTAGAACATGTACTTACAATCTTTTCTTTCACGGGCTCACAAAAACCGGTCTTGCTGCTGCTGTGTAATTCCTTGAAAAGATCGATTGCAGTGGGCGGCACATCTTTATATTTGTTTTGTTTCTGAATTAACATGTAAACAATTTGTAAATGTTAGTTTAGAATCTCCAAAATAGTTCAACACAGAATAAACATTGAACACACACACATAATGTTTTGTATCTTACCGGGACATGGGTGTGCGCAATGAAGCATCTAAATCATGTCCTTTGAGCGAACCGAACTTTTCCACGATTCTCAATGTTTTTGTCACACCTTTCCTATAAGATATATCATAGTATGAAAGGATCAGATTATAAAGGTTGTTTCATTTAGACAAACTGTGAGCTATATATCTGTGAAGCTTCATTTAGACAAACTATGAGATATATATCTGTTATATGAATGCTACGTAAATGACTCAGAATAGTAAAGTAAAATAATGCGGTAGACAAGAGTCAATTTACATTATATGAAAACTACAGGAAGTTTTTCATGCAACATACTAGACGTTTCAAAAAAAGAACAATGCACATACATATGTGATTAAATATCTTGATGTACTCCTAGAGAAACCAAGCATGCCCAAGAATGAATGGAAGGAACTCAATACCTTACTCTTAGGGCTTGACCATAGTTCCACGAGTGCAATCCATTGTTCATCAGTCATACTCCTCATCGGAGATGTTGTTCTCACTTCATTTGCAGGTACTCCATCAAAGTAAGCCCTCTTCAGCTTGTGCCTTAATTGTCGTTGCCTAGTCTTAAGAAAATCAAAGCATGCTGCTTCAACTTCCTTGTCTTTAGGGTCTATGGTAAATTTGATCTAGTGAAGAGCATGTCAAGAGCACGTAGATTAGAAAAAAAGGCATTCAAACCATAACAAAAAAAGAACATTAATTGTGTTGTTGGAAAGACTTTCTTCTACTTACACCCATCTTTCCCATGTAGTCTTTAAAATGATTTTCATCGTTCTTGTACTCCTTCCAGTGTGTATATATTGGTATGTGTTGCCTCAATATAATACCTCCCTCTGATGCAAGCTTTGCAGCTTGCATGGGTGCATCTGGCCTTCTTTTCCCTTTAGCAATAACCAACAACATCTTACTGTTTAAACCATGGCATATCCTATCCAAATCTCTGCCCATACTTCTGCCCCTGCTACGTTGAGTAATCAAGTTATCACTTGGTTCACCTAAAAATAATGAGCTTTTCATGGTTAGCGCACATCATAAATTTTTCATGAAAATAGGCAAATCATATTTCTTGAAGAGGAGCAATGTTTTCTTGCCTTCAAAGCCTGTTTGAATCTGCTCATCATCTTGTGTAGAACAGTCAACAGCAAGCAATGCATCTTCTTGTGCATTTGTAGTTGTACCATGTTGGATACCTTCCTTAGTTGATAGTTCCCTCATCCTCTGCCTAGTCATTCTAGTGGTTTGCTCTTATCCAACAGGTGGCATGGAGACTCTCTTTGAGCCTCTTGTTCTGACAGTATTCCTGATGGTATTTTTTGACAAAATGCTCCTCTGCATGGCCTGCATAATACAAGGAAAAAGTTATAACTAGCAGCATGATTGTCTTTGTATGTGCAGCATTAGCAACCTCCAAAGCCTTGGTACCTTGCTAATAATAAGAAACAATAAAGGACAAACAAACATATGCTTAGAAGACTTGGTACCTTGCTAATAACCTCCCCATCTTCACAGTCCTCACTCTCCTGACCACTCTCCTGACCTGTATACAGCGATCCAGAAACTTCATGGTCTTCACCCTTTCTCTCCATAGATGTATTGTTCACTATGGGCACTAATGTCTTGATACCAAGCCTCTCCAACTCTCGGTTATTTTTCATTATTTCTTCATTCCTTGAACGCTCATATTCAGTAATAGACGCCTCTATAAAAATCATTTGAGAATAGTTAGAAGGTTGGAATTTAATGAGATTATATGCCTCTGTAAAACCCAAGAGCCTACATAAATGCTGCATGTTTAATTAACTTTTCATATTAGACACTGCAAGTTGTATAGCAAGGATGACTTGCTGCATGCACAAAAAGATGTTCTTACAGGAGAAGTTTTGCAAGATTAAACATCCAGCAAATATAAACCCAAAGGAAAATTTAGTTAACCTAGCTACCTACCTAATCATTCATCTATTTAAAGGCTATTACATATATGTTGCTGCTGGACAGGCTCTAGAATCTTTGTTGCTGCTGCTAGATTACAGAGATAAGCTAACTGTATGTTGCTGCTGCTGGACAGGCTCTCTAGCATCTTTGTTGGACATCATCTAGTAAGCCAAACTATAATATATGCTGCTGCTGCAGGTTGCTGCTACAAAATTGCAGCAAACCTTGCACAAACTATGCTGCTGCTGCTGCTGCAAACTATAGGTTCATTGTATTGATGGGACATTGTACATTATCAGGTTCATTGTATTAATTAGTCTAAGGAGATATTATACATTGTAATAAGTCATAGAAGGTATTAATCAGCTTAAGATTAACTACACACCTAGATTAATCAGTCCAATGGATAAATGTGTGAATTATGATGCCTTGTTAATCCTAAATTAGGACAATATTAACATGAGATCTATCTATTAGATTTAGACTACAAGCCACATAAGTGATATCTGAAAATATGATACAGACCAAGATGCACAAAAAAGGAATTAGCTAGAAATAGAACAAACTATGATTAAGCACCAGGAACAGAAACATGATTTTTAATCATTGCAAAAATTGATGAATCAGCAGATACTAATCACATCCATACACTTCTACAAAACATGATTTTTAATCACTGCAAAATTTTGACATGTTTAAAAAGTTGATCATGGGAACATCCAATCCATCAGTGAAGATAGCGAGTTTCTTTCAAACTACACACTACAGTGATCTTCATACTGCTAAGCTGAAAATGCTTGGTGCTAATATAGGTACCAATTTTAAAGGTGATCCATTATATAGATATTAGAAACAAAAAGTTCCAGCCTCCCAATCATACTTTTTAACACAGCTTAAACAAATAGCCGAGATTGTACAAATAGCACTCACTTGTACCCATACAGATAAAAAAATTACAAATAAAAAGACCACACTCGCAATTGTATGGACTACATTTACAATTTAACAAGAGGATACATGGGCAAAAGGGGACTATTGAATAACAAAATCATTTGATTGGAAATTTTCTAGCAATTCTTCAGTGATAAGGTCTTAAGACAAATAAAGATGGTAGATGATGAACCTTTCCCATTGTCTTCCTCATACATGGTGAGTAGATTCACTACGCTAAAAAGTAGAGGCAAACCTAGAATTGGGGGATTCACTTAAATCCCACAAAAAATCAGAGAAAAAATGAAAGGGTACTACCACTACGGCACTACACAAGTTCACGCAACAAGCAACCGAAAACCCTAACAGTAACTCAAAATTTTCAACAGATTTTTAGGAGTTTGTTTACCTCTTGGTTGCTGGCTGCTTGCTCCAACCTTCCGACCAGGAGCCATGGTGTTCCCACCTTTTGAAGTGGCGCATGGAGTGGGGGGGAGGGGGGTCACGGCTACTGGAGGGGGAGCGAGGGGGGTCGCACCTTCTGACGGACGGTGCCTGCTACTTGAGTCTGTGTGAGGAGTGGGGGCGGCACCTGCTGGAGAGTGATGCCCGCTCGGGTCGGGCGGAGTGAGGGGGCAGCGCCCTGTTGCGTCGGGGTTAGGCGGGCGGGCGGAGTGAGGGGCGGCGATTTAGATTTGGGAGAAATAGGAAGCATGTGGCATCGGCGGGATAGAAATAGACGGCGACAGGAGAAAATTTTAGGACAGTTTTCACCGGGAGAAAGAGGGAGCGCATGGCGTCGGCGGGAGAAGAATGGAGGCCGGCAGATGAATTTTATGCGCTCGGCGTCGGCGGGAGAAGAAGCTAGTGGCGGCGAATGAATTTTTTGCTCCCGACGTCGGCGGGAGAAGATGCAAGCGTAGTAGCGGCGGATGGTTTTTTGCTTTGGGATCCAGAGAGCTAGGGTTTAGTGAGACTGTTGGGCCTAATGGGCTGTTTTGTAGAACATAAAAAAATTAAAGGTTTATTGAGACTGCCAGGCCTAATGGGCTCTTTTTAGAACAGAAAAAAAAATTAAGGATGGAAAAGAAAAAATATTGAAATCTCATAGCCACGAGTAAGTCGCCCTATTTTTCGCGCGAAAAATACACGCGTATGGCTGATGGGATTTGAACCTACAACTTGCAACCTCACGTGTAGCACCCCTAATCACTCCACCTCAAAGTCATTTGAGACTAAATAGAGGATATTTTTCTTTAGTAGTCTAGATATTGTTGATCTCATCGAGATATAGAACATTTGGTTTTAGTCGTTTCTCCATCCAATGTTGTTTGGACAATTCAAGAAAATTGTAATTCAAAATATTATATGTGAAGTTGAGCTTATCATGTTAAAATTCAAATCATAAGTTGCGACGATTGTCTATTAGCATGTCATGACAAATTGCAACTCGTCGTAATATCGAAATCCTTCAGTTTACGATGATTGCTTCTAGATCTTAGTGACGGACATATAATTTTAGTCGTAAAGTCATACTCCCACCAAATAACGTCATAAAACAAAATGACTTAGCGACAAATTTAGTTGTCGTCACAAGAAAATCGTCGTAGAAGGTCATACTTCTTGTAGTGTCAAGTCCTAACGCAAAAATCTTTGTCTCCTAATGCGTTGGATGGCGTGAGGATTTCGTTTCCCACGTTAGAAACAGTGTCTTCTATTTTTGGCAGAATAGCCATTTTGGTCCCTGAACTATTACCCGGGGCTCATTTTCATCCCTGAACTTTGAAAACGGCCGTTTTAGTCCTCGAATTACTTTTAGGCTCAATTCCATCCTAGAACTATAAAGATGACCGTTTCAGTCCTCAAACTTTGTATTTTGAGCTCCATTTTATCCATAAACTATCAAAGTGTATTTTGGTCTTTAAACTTTTATTTTCAACTCAAGAAAACTTTATATTTAGGCACAATTTCATTCATGAATTATTAAAATGCATTTTGGATCAACTTCGTCCTTTGTCCAGCACCACCTGTGACTTGAGATGGACATTCATCATTAGGTACTATTGTCCCTAGCGTCGTCCCAACTATCAAATCCGACAACACACTTTCAACATTTATATTCATATTCTAAGATGAATATAAATATAGATCTAAATATTTTTAAATATGAATTATTTTTTGCCTATGGATAAAAATATTATTTTATACACAAATGGTTATTAATTGGGCCTAACACCAGAAGTAGCTAAGGAAAAATGTAGATTTGCTATTGTTTCAATATATTCATGTTTCTTAAGCAATAAATAGCGTTCGAAGCAATCATCATTGCTCCCACAAAAATCATCTAGTCAGATATATATAAACAATACCATTATAAGATAACATTAAAAATAACAACTTAGAATTATTAATGGTCAATAAAGAGTTTTTGGATGAATATTATTTTTTCTATCTCTAATCACTGGTGGTGTTGGAGCTGACCAGGTGCAACAGTGCGGCATTCCACGTAGGATGATAGACAAAGTTGAGTTGAAAATAAAAATTTAAAGACCGAAATACACTTTTGATAGTTTATGGATGAAATTGAGCCCAAAGTGCAAAGTTTAAGGACTAAAACGATCAACTTCATAGTTATAGGAGAAATTGAGCCTAAAAATAGAGTTTGATGACTAAAACGGCTGTTTTCAAAGTTCAGAGATAAAAATGAGCTTCAAGCAATAGTTTAGGGACTAAAACGACTATTCTGCCTCTATCTTTTCTCTTATCTTATCATTAAATTGCTTGTCATATCAGCTTTTTTTTATGACATGGCAGCTCATTTAATTTCATCGAAACTACCTTCGTGCTTGGACTGGGACTGCCCTAAACGAGTCACAGTCACAGCTTACGTCTCTAATTAATCACCACCACTCATGATGATTAATCAACGGTTATTAATGACCCTGCCAAATCCGGAACCAACCAACCGGCCCCTCCCCCCTCGTGCCGCCACCGCGAAAAGGCGCGAAGCAGCATCGCCCCCGGCCCTCTCCCCGTCCTCCCGTTCCCGGCATCGCCGCTTTCCGTCTTCCCGCGAACCGACGCCATCCTTCGCCCCAGTTCCACTTCTCGAATCGCATCCGATCCCGCCCGGCCGCCTCCTCTATACATTGGACCGGCTGCCCGGGCCGCTGATGGAGGCGGAGACTGGAGGGAAGCCAGCGACGGCGGAGGCGATGAAGAAGGCCAAGAAGGACGGGGTGGTCAAGGAGGTGATACGGCTCGAGCGCGAGTCCGTCATCCCCATCCTCAAGCCCAAGCTCGTCATGAAGCTCGCCTACCTCATCGGTATCTATCTATGATCGTCCTCGTCCTTCCATTGCCGCCGGCCTGCCTGCACTGCATGCTGCTTCTTGGTTTCGTTTGCATTGGTTCGATCCTGCTCCGGTTTCGCGGGCTGCGTGCATTTGCTGTGAATGGATTGGATAGATCACCGCTGCCGCCGCCGGCCACCTTCCGTGGCAAACGGGGTAAGAGATCCAATATCTCGGATTTCTTCCTTCGGGTGCAATGGATGCGGTGATCGTACTGTGATGGGATGCAGTGATTTTACTTTGATTGACAGCACTTCCTGAAACTCGCTGTCTCTGCTCCGTTGTGTGATCATTTGATTGGATTATGTTTCTTTTTTTTTTTTCTGGTGGCGTTAATTGGAACGAGTGAACTGTGTGATTTTGGGGACAGAGATTCGTTAGTTCTCTGAATTCCACTCAACTACCGAGTAAAGAAAACGCCACTGGCTTATTCTGTCCAGTCTTGTTTGTCACACACTTGTGATAAACTCTTGAGGATGGAAATATGCTGCTAGGAAAATCTTATCCTTCATCTTCGTTTCGAAGTTATTATAGTTAATGTGGTTGCCATGAATTGTCTTTAATTTAACTAAAAAATGGTCACTACAATGTATTTTGCTCAATAGATCTTGGTATGTAGATTTTTTTATGTGTTATAGTAACTGCCTGTCACCTAAAAGCTGCCAGTTTACGCATACTGTGAATACACTTTCTGTTGTTTTTGCTACCTGAATGTAGTTTTAAGTTGTCTGCTAATCCTAAATATTTAATTTGTAGTGAATAATGTGACTTTTATTGGATAATAAATAGACTTATTGCTTTACTTCTCCATGTTAATCCTGATATACTGTCTATAAATTTAAAATTGAAACTATGTGATTTATTTTACGTCGCCATAATGCCATAATCCTGAATATCTATTTTATGCCCCTGATTTATTCTTCAGAGCGTGAGAATGACCGTGCTGAGTTCATGAAGATATGTAAGAGGGTGGAGTACACAATCCGTGCTTGGTACCTTCTGCAGTTTGATGATCTAATGGTTTGTACTTATCCTTCTATTCGTTGTTTACAGTCCAAGTTAGTCGAGTTTCTTAATTTTTCTCCTGTGATGCAGCAACTGTTTTCTTTATTCGATCCTGTTAATGGTGAGAAGAGTTTGGAGCAGCAGGGCATGACATCCAATGAGCTTGACACTTTAGAACTCAATTTCTTAACCTACCTTTTTCAGGTTGGCCCACTTTCTGTTCCTTTCCACCCTATTGAGTATGGTATCTGAGATTTTATATACAATAATAAGTTGTACTACCTCTGTCCCGAAATGCTACTCATGGTCCTAAGTAGATTATGGAAAAGAGCAACTTCAAGTTGTTATCTGACGAAGAGTATGAGGTAGCGCAGTCTGGTCAGTATCTTCTAAACCTCCCGATCAAGGTTGATGAATCCAAGGTATATGAAGTCACTTAAGATTTTCAATATGTATGCTAACACAACAATCTACTTCACTTTCAACTAGCTATATTTGAACAAATTATAGGTAGACAGCAAGCTATTGACAAGGTACTTTAAGGAGCACCCACATGACAATCTACCAGCATTTGCTAATAAGGTATGTGCATTCTCTGTAGCTCATTCTGCTAGTCATATTTCCTGCTTGAACCGTACAATTACTTGAACTGGGGAAATTTGTTTGCTTGTTCTAATTTTCTCTTCACAAGTATTCTTTCCTTGGTACCAGGGGCGGATCCAAAGGGGGGGCAGCCGGGGCTACAGCCCCCCCTAGTGAGCCTGATTTCTTCATTAGATCACGGTTACTTAGCCTCAAATCACCATTAATCTCTAGCTCTAGCCCTAAATCTTCATTATTTAGCCTCCCCTTAGTTCCCATCCTGCATCCGCCACTGCTTGGTACCATTGCTCGCAAGGTCATCCAAGCTGGCATGCCCCTGATTCCTTTTTCATAGTTCAGTATATATAGTGTTATAGTAGTTAATTCACATCAAACATATCTTTACAGTATATTATCTTCCGTCGGGGCATTGGAATTGATCGTACAACTGACTATTTCTTCATGGAAAAAGTGGATGTCATCATATCTCGAGCATGGAGGTCATTGCTTCGAGTCACAAGGTATAACATGCTGATATCAGTCTTCTTTCCTTTTTTTGATTAAAGTGAATGGTTATTCCTTTGATAATGCATCGGCATCGCCCAATTCAATATTTTAATATCAGGATCGATAGATTGTTTGCGAAGAAACAAGTACTGTCAAGAAAGGACACAAAGAAGACTGACGAAATAAATGATGATGTAGAAGAGCCAGATCTCGACGTTGAGCGTGTTCGTCTAGAGAAAATGGAACTGAGGTTGTAGAATCGGGCTTTCCTTCACATGAATTTTGGTAAATTAGGGTTGAACTTCTTTGGTAATGTGTGCTATATTCCATTTTTATGACAGCATAAAGAATCTATTAAGAAAAATAACAATTCAAGAGCCTACATTTGAAAGGATGATCGTGGTGTATAGGTACATAACTCTATATGGGTTATCATTTCCTTTATCCTTCTTCAATTCTCTTATCTTTGGAGTTGACATGTCGATATAGTTGCTTATTCTGATCCTAACATTATAGGAAGGCTAGCTCAGAAAGTAAGCCAGATCGAGGGATATTTGTAAAGCACTTCAAGCACATTCCGATGGCCGATATGGAGTTAGTCCTGGTAATATATATAGGTTGCTGGAAACATAATCCATACCGACACTTAATTTTAAGCACCATTTGGCATGTTTTATTTGCTCTCCTAAAGTATCTGTCATCACTATGTATTTGTGTTGTAGCCAGAGAAGAAAAACCCTAGTTTAACACCGATGGATTGGGTTACATTTCTAATTTCTGCTGTGATTGGTTTGGTATGTCACTGATGCTTTCATCATTAAACATGCTGCTTCTTTATCTTCAACCATCTGAATAGTGTTTCCTTTCAGGTCACTCTAATAGGTAGTCTAGAAATGCCAAAGGCTGACATATGGGTTGTCACAGCTATCTTATCTGGTCTGATTGGATACTGTGCGAAGATATACTTCACGTAAGTGATTTCATTTATAATACCCAACAAGAAAATTTTCTTTTGCTCATATGTTACTCTATAAGTATAACTAATATATGTCTGAATATTACCTCTACCGATTTGGTAAAATTCCAGGTACTACACTTTTTTTTAAACGAAATTCCTGGTACTACACTAATGCATGATGGATTTATCTCTTTCCAAACAGATTCCAAGCAAATATGGTTGCATACCAAAACTTGATTACAAAGTCAATGTATGATAAGCAACTTGATAGTGGGAGAGGAACACTTCTTCACTTGTGTGATGATGTGATCCAGCAAGAAGTATGCAAGCCTCACTATATCCCTGACAGATTTAACAGGCTTTGTGCGTGCCACTGATGTATCCTTGAACACTTTTGCAGGTTAAGGAGGTTATCATTTCTTACTATATTTTGATGGAGCAAGGAAAGGCCACTGTACAGGTAAACATATCTCCTAGTTCTCTGTATTGCTTATTGAAGTCCTGCTCGCTACTTGCTGTGTTTGTTCTTTTTCACATGTTATAGATTTCCAAGCTCTTAAGCATATAATTATACTGTTTGTTCATGTTCCAGTTGCTGTTCAGGCAAATTTCATCATCCTCGTAGACTTAATACAAAACTCTTAGAGCGCATATGAAAGTTCATGATATTCCCGTATTTATCATCTGTCCAGGACCTTGATTTACGTTGCGAACAGCTCATCAAGGAAGAGTTTGGTATGGAGTGCAATTTTGATGTTGTGGATGCTGTAAAGAAGCTAGAGAAACTCGGTATTGTTTCTCGGGTAAGTTCTATTACAATTCCTGTAAAGGTGACTAACGCAAATCTTCAATAACAGAAGTATCTGTCCAGACCAGCGTCTGTTTGTCTAATCCTTGAGCAGTAACTTTTTCTTGATTCAGTGTGATCTGCCAGTTCAAGATTTCTTAACCTTGCCCATTCCAAATTTGTTGGACCTTATAATAATTCTCTACTCAGGACTCAATCGGGAGGATCCTATGTGTCCCATTGAAGCGCGCAAATGAGATCATAGGGACAACTACCGAAGAAATGGTGATGCGAGCCCAGCAAGCCCCTGCTGGTTCATAAGCCTCACGATTATTACACCATTCTGTCAAGATTTTGCGATGCAAGACCTGGCATGCTGATCCTATCTTTTGAGCAATTTGCTGGTGTAGGAGGTGGTAACCTTAAATATAGCTTGTGTCATTCTTTCATTTCTTCATTCGTTTGTAAGAATGGTATCATCCTTCTTTTTAGTGTACGGGTAGTGGAATAAGTGGACTGTACAGCACAGGATTTACATGTACAAAACCGTTGCTTCCTGATTGCTTTCGCATAGTTTAGTTACTTCCTGATTGTTTTCGCTGTTTCACACCAGCCTTATGATACAGTATCATATATTGAAACATTTTAATCATGGCCCCGAAAAACAAAAGACAGCTTGCTCCTGATGATATTTGTCTATCTAAGCAGGAATCACTCTCATATAGAGCATTGCATTACCATTTTGCAAAATGGTTTATCTCTTAGTCCAGGATATATGGTGGAAAATCAATACTCTGCAATTTACTATCCCAGCAGAAAACTACACTGACAGTTTCTTTGCACATTGACCCAGTATATATAATCCTGCTGATACTAAAGACTGAGCTCAAATAATCCAGTTTCTACCAGAGCTCTGACAATGCAGCAATGAAAGAACTACATTTGAACTAAGCAACATTCACAGTTCTTAAAAAAACATTCACAATTTTCAGTTCTTGCATTGCTGCGTTTAAACTGAATTTAGCAACAGAAAATTTAGTCTCAAGACTATCATGCCAACATAAACACGATGTTCTCAGGAGTGTAGTAATGTAACACCACGGTAATAATAGATGCCTTATCACTAGTTAAGGTCATCCGGACGGACGGACGGACGGACCCGTACAAGTCGCCCGCTCGCTTTGTGCCTCGCCCGCGCCGCCCCCACTCGGGTCGCATGCTCGCTCTGAGGGCCTCTGCTCCATGACAGACCCCGCCCTTGGTCGTGGCGCACTTGCTCTCATTGCGCGTCCCTGTCCGCGCCGCGTGCCCCACCCGGACTCGCGCCTCCCGTCACGGCTGCACTCCATCCGCCTGCCCCTGCCGAGGTCCGTGCCGTCGCCGAGCTCCACACTGGTGACCTCTACGCCACTCCGCGGCATCGAGCTCCGCGTCAACGAGCATCCATTCGTCCGAGCAGCAAGTAGATGCTACGCAGAAAGCGCATGTTGCAATCAATGTTTTCCTAAACACTAAACGGTAAACAGTCGGTCACCTACCGTTTAGCCATTATTCAGGCAAAACGTCCCATTAAACGGGCTAAACAGCCAATTAAACGGGGTAAATGGGTGATTAAACGGAAACGGCGCACCACCGTCTAGCGTTTACATGGTGTTTAAACGGACTAAACGACCGTTTAGGCGAACAGTGGTTGCAATATTATGTTTCAAGTGCTTCTGATGTTTTCAGAGGTATGTTACAAGTGTTGTATATTAATGTTGCAAAGGTAGATCAGGATGTTGCACATGTTGTAATGATTATACATGTATGTTTCAAATGATGCATCTGCTCCAGACAAATGTTGTTTTGTCTAGATGTTGCAAAAGTAGATCTGGATGTTGCATATTGCAAGCATATGTTTTAAGTGTTTTCAGGTGTTTTATACGTATGTTTGCGAGTGTTTTATCTGGACGTTGTATATGTTTGCAATGGTTTTCAAATGTTTTTCAGACGTTTTCGCTGGATGTTGCATATTGCAAGCATATGTTTTAACTGTTTTCAGGTGTTTCATACGTATGTTTGCAAGTGTTTCATCTGGATGTTGCATATGTTTGCAATGACTTTCAAATGTTTTTCAGACATTTTTGCAAATGTTTCAGACGTTTGTTTTAAGCGTTTCATTTATCTTCTTTTATACATTGCAACTGTTACATCTAGATGTTTTAAAAATAGATAGAGTGTTACACATGAGATGCGCGTGAAAAACAGTTGGTGGCGTGGGCGACGTCTGGGGCTGCGTGGGCCCACTGCTGCTGCGCTCCCTCGCGAGCCCGACGCGCTATGCACTCGTTTGCTCCCTCTGCGCGGTAGCGTCCGAACGCTAGCGCCCCATACGGACGTCTGGACGCTAGCAAGTCCGCAAGGAAAAAGGTGTAGTACTCATCACAAGCAATGAGTTATTCAGAATATATGGCTACTCATCAGGCAGGAGTTTGCACCAATGGCTTGTTTAAACAAACTATCATTTAAATTTTAATAATAAGGAAAACAAGAAATATACTTCAAACTTTCTGACCATGGTGTTTGTTGTCCACATTTCAATATTTAAGTTTCAGTCCAAATGCTTCAATGATTGCCATCACTAACAGACTGCAATGCATAACATCTTTCTAGTAGTAGACGATACCTGGAGCTGCCAGGGACACATCAGGAGTGCCATCCATAGTTACAAGCTGATTCTCCGATATCATTTCAACAAACTTCACACATGCCGGTCACAGTTCACTTTATTCTACACAAGCACAAAACAAGCAGACGGGGGAAAGGGACAAAGCTATTATTTAGGATGTAAAGCTGTCATCCCCATTTCAAGCAGCTTATCACTGATTTCCATACTTGGGTCCATCTTTGCCTTTCTTTATGTCGTCCCATCCTCTAACCCATGGTTGACCTGGTGTTGATCGGGTCTCGGGAGAAGCATGCTTGGTTAGGTTATCTGTGACCTTTGATTTGATGGCAGCAAACACCTATTTGAACATGAACTGTCCATTAGAGCAGCAATTTTTCCTACAAGAAAGATGAATGCACACAACAACAGTTGCCGAATGTCATACCGGATTAGAATTCAGATCCTCTGGTGTCTGCTCCTGACTAGTCAGCCATTTCCACAAATCTGGGTTTTCCTGGGGAATCAAACAGTCCTAGAATTAGAATGCATACAAATTTCATAAAAAAAATGGAGAAAATAAATTTTTAATAACTACAGTTCACCACCACTCGCTCCGGCATTTCCAATGTCCTGTGTCTATAGTAGCATTTGAAAGCAAAAATCATCATACAGAATGGAATTTGTGTTCATCTGTGACTAATAGTAAGATTTAAGGCACCTAATTACTAACCTGATAAATTACAAGTAATCTGATGGAATGCTTTGTCTGGGTAAATAATAACATTGATATGGGTAGCTGGGATGATTCGGACCTGTCAGTGGCCCTGATCCAATGACAACTGAAGCAGAATTATTGAAAGAAGTTCTCAGACTGGCAAGCAACTAGGAAACAGCATGTAACATTCTAATCAGTATTAGAAATTGTGAAGCTCCATCATGTTATGCCTATAAACATGCATTTTTCATGAAGGCACAGAGCTCTGGCTTTGGTTTCTGTTGATTCAAAGTTCAATATGTGCACAGCAACAAGACAGTACATGAGCATGCAAAGTTGCAAACTATGCTAGTGCTACGCCCACCCTCCACCCTCAAAACATCCTTTTTTTCTCAGCGTAGCATAATGCAGACACGAAGCGTGTGGTTGGTTCTCGGGCAAGCACTAGCCTAGCCTCGTCCAGCAAGGAAGCTAAGGGCAAGATGCGTTCGGCTCGCCTCCTCTGGCAAGGATTGACTTGTGCAGTGAAGCTAGCGGCGAGGCATCCAAGCAGGCCCTGAATTCACAGAGATATGTTGCCCTAAACAAGACTAACTGGTAGGTAGCAACTGATATTTATTTTAATAGAGCAGGATAAACATGATCCAGTATGAATCATAAATTACTATCATACTCTGTAGGTTTTACACTCATGTAACCTTAATATAGGAGCTTTTATATTCATGTGACCTTGACTCAGGAGACTTCTGTTCTGTGTAGTTCCCAAAATCCAAATAATTTGACATCATCAAGCACAGCTCCAAATGCTAATAAGAAAATTCAACCTTTAAGGCTATTCGAATGGAAGAATAGTGATTAGAAATTTTATTTAAAAAATGAAATGCTAGAACATGATTTGGCCATCTAACAACAAAGCCACTTTCAGCTACATCGATCAAGTATGGCTCCTAATGTTGCTAACATACATGAGGAGTGAGGAGTGAGGGAACAGCATGGTTTAACATGAAACCATACACCAGATTACTCAGCAACTAACCAGCACAATCAATTAACCAACTGACGCACAAACACTCGAACAGGATGGCAGAGATGAACAATCAGACGACGAAATTAGACTAGAACCCTGGAACCAACAACTTGAGATGGGGAATACGGTAAAGGACTGAGCAACCAGTCCTCAGCATGTTCAACAAATAGAGAGCTGAACAGGTCTCCTTCCTTAAGCCTCTGTCCCCTTCCCGTTACCCAGCTCCTCCTGCTATAATTCTCCAACCGCTGAAGCAACTACCACAGATAACCTGGGAAGCGAGAGAGGAAGAGGGATTGGTCGGCCACGCCCACACCAAAGGCAGGAGAGCTTACGAGGTCGAGCACTTGCAGAAGGGCGCGGATGTTGGCCTCGTCCATGCCGTGCACGTGCTGCTCGACCCAGGTCCCCAGCACCAGGTCCAGCTCCAGGAACCCCCGCTGCTTGCTCCGGTACACCAACCTGTAAAAGCACCGTACGTGACTCGGGATTCAACGAAGGGGGCAGACGGAATATCAAGCGCGAACCATCACCGGCGACCGGGGTAAGATACAGGCACGCACCTGTTGAGGAGGCGGCGGCGGCTCTCGTCGGAGGAGAGGTCGATCGTTGTGGTGGCGGCGTTCTGCTGGGAGGTCGTCGGAGCCGGGGTGGTCGAGAAGGTGGGGGCGAGGCGCTGTGCGGCGGCGGTGACGGCGGGCGAGGGGAGCACGCGGCGGAGGTGGAGCGCGCGGCGGAGCAGCGCGGCCGCCATGGCTGCTTGGGTGGCGGGCGAGAGGCGCGGAGAGATAGTGAGATCGGCCGACCGCCGACGGCGAGAGAGACGGGGAGACGGAGAACGTCTTGGACGTGGCTGCTGGGTGGCCCCGAACTTAACGGACCGGGCCGGGCCGAGGATAAGGTTGGGTTGGTGCGTGGGAGGTGGACGTGGAAACGCACCGTGGGTGCGCCTGGGCCGGACGAGTTGCTCGGAGGAAAAAAGTTCTATCGGACGTCACTCGTCTAGTGCCCGATTTACCTCTCTTATTAATCATAAAACTATATTACATTTATGATGTCACGTCAACCATGAGGAAGGTAAATTAGACTTTTGTAATAATTTGAAGAAATCTATCAAACTTTAACAAAAAGTTAAAGAAATAATTTTTCAAGAAATACTCCGATATTTTCTAAAATAAATATCCATTTATAAAAATACTAAAATCTGACTTAACCTTAGAAATTTCATAGAAAAATTATTTTAGCTTCGGAAAATATGAAAGCAACTTCATGTTGTTAATCTAGTCACCATAATATAGAGCATGATTTTAGAAAATGCATGAAACCTAGCATTCGAGCACATCCAAACTGTCTTCCTACTCAATCATGTGTGTTGCAGATCTACAACGATAATGGTGAACAATGCAAGGAAACAATTGCTTCCATCTAGATGTTGCTAGCTAAGTTGCAGACAACGTTTCGGGAATCTAAGAAAGCCGCATGGTAGCTACCGATGTTGAGTGGTTCCTGAGATTATTGTATTTTTAAGTGCATATTTTCCTTTAAAATGTTTGAATAATTTTTTTGAAGAATATTTGTATTGTGAAAGTCTGATTTAACTCACTCGAGATGACGTGATGCCATATAGGACGGCTGACGTAGCACCATGTTAGTTCAAAACTGCTTTCAAAACAGTTCAGGGAGGCAAATCTGATGGTTTCAAAAGTTAAAGAAGTCTAAAAATCCATTTTCCCGATTGATGGAGGTAAACCAAACTTGCGCAATAATTAAGGAAGGTCATATGAATTTTTCCTTTCTCAAAAGTTGTCAGGTTGAGAACAGGGGCGAAGGATCCCATATGGCAAGAGCCATACCTCAATTCTGGCGTGGATATCCACTGCGAATTGCAGGTCATGCGTCCATGTTTGGCGTTCACCATGGCTGACTCTGAGAGAAGCTCCTTCGGCAGGAGAAAGGAGAGACTTGGGCTAACTGAACCGTTATTCTATTTGGGCCCAATGATGCGTGTTACCGTGGCCCAATTGTGCCCATAACCATCTTCACCACAACCACAGACGATAGCACCGGATCAAAATTAGAAAAGAAAGCAAAAGCACGATATCAACGAGGTTTATCATTGCCTATTACAATTTGCAATGTTTTACATGTTAATTTTGACACGAATATTTGGCATTTGTGTTTTACACGCTTTGGTAAATTGAATGACGATGCACTGGACATTGTTACCTTTCATATCTATATTACAAACTTCGCCATACCCTAGTTTTAATCCTTCCTCCGCCACTGGTTGAGAAGGGCTTACCCTGGGGAGAAAGACGGCGCCGCTTGAGCCCATGTGCAGCTAATTGTGTTGTTTCAAAGTGCGTTTACCCATGAGCCACATGAATCTCGAACTTTCTTTCTTTAACAAGTTTCCATCTCTGAAAATGATAAAAAATAAATAGAAACTAAACAAAGGATTAAAACTACTCTACTTTCATTGATCTCTGTTGGAATATATATGTGTGATGGGTATGTTGAAATGGTGTCTTGTCCTAACCAACCATTCACTAACACAACAAAAAAGGATACATATCCATTTGATGATATGATTAGATGTGTAATCCTAATTCTAATATCTAAAATCAATATATGAAAATGAAATCATCTCTTAAAAAGAAAGGTGTTATTGTTTCGCAACAGAAACAACACAATAGCGTTGTTTGGTATCCTTGCTGATATTATGTGGCCTCGCCCAATAAGTTCATGTGGGAGGTGAAGAAGTTCGTGCGGGGTGAATGTTTGGTTTCCAGGCAAGTGTATCGAAACCTATGTATTCCGGATTTCACTTGGTGAAAGGGGCAAGCAAATTTCGCTCTCTTGCAGGGCAAGGTTAGGCTCGCCTTGCCCGACGAGGCTAGGCCGGCTCTAGAACCAAGCACGCCCATCGAAACTCAAGCTATAGTGTGTAGGATCCATGGTGTAAAACAAAATACCAGAAGACTAGGACATGTTTGGTTCTATGGTTCAGCTCGCCTCACCTTGCCTGCGCGAGCAAGCCTTGTTTTGGCCCCATTCGGCTGGCAGAATTTTAGCTGAAACTGGCTGAAAAACACTGTTCCGCCTGAAAAAAGAAGCCGAACAAGCTGAATATGGAGTAAGCCGAACAGAACCCAAGATGAGCCAAAATGACTCTCGCGAGAAAGCAAGCAAAAGCTTGCTAGCGTGAAACCCATGGTGACCTTACTTGTGAACCAAACACCTCTTTCCTTCCAATTTTTAGCTCAGCCAGGCGATGCAAGCAGGGGCTAAAGATCGAAACGCCTTACCTTGCGTTTATCCCAATCAGTTCTCCATGAATGTCTCTAATTTGTCTTCCTCAAAACCGAGACATTGGGCCTGCTTGGTTGGGTTCTAAAACTTGCCCAACCAAAATCATGGCAAGCCAAAACTTAGGCTTGCTAAAGTTATAGGTCAAAAAATATATGAATGCATTTAGTGCCATAACATAGTATTGAGTACTTTTCTCTAGCTTTACCATGACTTCGGCCATATAAATTATTATGCAAATTTTTAGTAGTAAATTAATCAATAGCCAAAATTTGTAGGTATGACTTAATTTTTTTTTTTTTTTGAGAATCAGGTATGACTTAATTTTAGTTGGGCAAGTTTTAGAACCCAACCAAACATGCCCATTATTCTTATCTATCCTCTTTCTCCCTCTGAATATTTTGGCCCGAGTCTCCTAACCGTTTCTGACCCCAAAACTTATTTTTGTTTCTAGCTATTATATTAATTAATATAGCAATATTATAAGACATTTTCCTAAATGTCAAGCAGCTAAAATGATTGTTTCTAAGCTATTATATTAATTAATATAGCAATATTAGAAGACATTTTTCTAAATGTCAAGCACCTAAAAAGATTAATCGTTAGATTTCGGAGCCTGCTATGACGTGGTATATTAGCCAGTTTCTGTGCCAGTTCGGCCCCGCTAAATTTCTTTACTATTCCCTCTAGCTTTAAGACGAACCATGGATATCAGGCTATGAGCCAGTTCCAGGTTCCTGTTCCAGGCTATGAGCCAGTCCCAGTGCTACAAGGCTTACAGAAGCACAATTTTACAGGAATCAGAAAAGCAAGCCCACGAGCTGGAACAAATAAAAAGCGTAATCAGCATCTTACATCGAAGTCTTCTGCTCAGGCTTATCGAATAGCATTCTTGCAAAACTTTGCGTCATCACAAGTTCAAAGGGGCCACGGTGATGTCATCTCATATGTGCAGTTAAACATGTCTATATCTGCGAGTCTGCGACAACACCTTTAGCGTACACTAAGTATACAGTTCATTCAGTACAAAAAAGCAAAGTCATTCGACCCTTGTTTCTCTCTGCTACAAGGCACAATTTTGCTCCGAGCCGACCAGGCAATGTTCCAGAGCTTTGAAAGAATTTGATGTATAGTGACAGCCTGCAAGCGATGCATTGAAAGGTGGCTTCAGGAAACCAGACTCTACTGGCAGCAATTTGGTAAGGTGTACCAGATTTACCTTGAAAGTTACATGTCCTATTTCAAATGTATCTCATCCCAGCAATTCTTATACGCCTTGATATCATGTACTGGGCAAGAGAGTACATAGCTCCTAGCAATCCTAACACCCGAATAGTAAGTATGTCTGTCATTATAATCGAAGGCAAGTTGAGAGGTAGCGTCAGCAGTAGCTTGGCATCTGTCTGTCTGACATAATCCCACATGAAGCGGTTGAAGAGTATGTGATTCGGTAAAGTGAGCACAAGAAGAGCAAAATTCTTCACAGCAAACAGCCAGCCTGGGCCCCCAATGTCAAGAGCCCATCCTCCATTGCCAGGCCAAGTCTCCTCCCAAATCCTATACAATGCTGTCAATAATAAATAACCAGAAATAGAAACTGTTACTGGGAAATAGCGCTGCCTATCACCAAATCCTGCGAAGATATCTGAATCCTGGTTCAAGAGCAGAAGGATGGGCGCCAGGAAGAAAATAGCACGGTTCGAGCCACCAGTGAGTGTTATATTTAGAACCAGGCAGATGCCAAAACACAGCACAGTAGAAACATTGCCGATAGCAGGCATCCATGCTGCCTCTGCTGCCAACCGCTTGATCGTGAATGTTGGTGCAGCATGAGCTCTTCGTTGCTGGAGCAGCCTTGCTTTTGGTGGGAAGGCAGAACTCCGACTAGATGGACCATGCATACCTCTGTCTGCAGCCTTTTCACGCAATAGCAAAGCCAGCTCAAACTTGATTTCTAATGCAATAATCATGAAGATAGCAGCATAGAGACCCAAAAGTGACATTCTAGCCCCTTCTATAGCCAACATGTTGGTGAACTTCTCTGCTTCATCCTCATCTGCAAAACTTTTGGATCTTAAGTGTCCTTCAAGCAGATAGGTGACTGGGAACAAAGCTACCAAGAAAGAGAACACCCATGGCAAAACCCTTGTGCTCGATTCAGAAGGAAGATGCGTGAATACGACAAAGACTGCCACTGAGACAATTGTTGCAACAAGAAGAGGATACAGAACAACTGCCTGGAAGAAGTACTGAACAGATATGTAGATGCCTAGTGTAATCCCAACTGCCACTGCATACAAAGCCCTCAACTCAACAACATACTTCACTGGGATGATGGATGTAACTGCTGCTAGTGTAAGTACCACAGTTGCGATGAGCAGCCATGACGGCCATGTGGGCTTAGATGCTACAAACCCATATATTGAAATGTCATCATCAGATAAATGTGCTGCTGTGATAAAATCCGACCGGTATACCCATGATAGCTTAATAGGAGGCTGCATAACAACAAAGAGAAGGCCTGTAGCCACAACAAGGACCAGGAATCTCTTCGCTGACTGCAAGGAAATATTGAAACTATAATCAATTGGTGCAGCAACAAAGAATTTGTAAGATGTAGACAGGTATAGAGCAAAAAGTAGCATAAGAGAGGGTAAATGGAAGTACTAAAAACAGGAGGTATGGTTCAATCTTTAACTTGAAGATGCTTTTCGGTAAAGAGGAATCAAATTCAATTACAGAAACAAGAGGCAAAAAAAAAATTATTCCTTTTCATTGACAGGAATCAGAAATATGTGGGCCATACTCCCTGCAATCAGTTTTAAGTTGTGTTTCAGAGTTCACTCCACTAACCAAGGAGCACACAGCAGTGAACATGCGGTTCACTTCAAATCATGCTATTTTGTGCTGGAGCAAGCAATAATGCAGAGCTTGTGTTAACTATAGCATGCAATCATATTAAAAGGGGTATCAGTGGAAAGACTGAATTGAACGTCAGTGTTTCTTGATCATTTGGTTATCAGCTCAAATGACACTTGAATCCAACTGGAACGAATATAACTTAATAACACTCCAAAGAAACAGAAGCTGCTAGGACTATTTCTTATGGTTGGTTAAGGAAGTAAAACCACAATTGGGAATTACATAACTAAAATTCCAGAGATAAATGATAGTCCAAAAAAAGTTCAAATTTTGAATTATGGTGTCCCAAATCCATAATTATATGTTGTTGCATGCATCACAGCCATTTCAGGCAAAGCATATCTTTTAGCGTTATAAAACTCACATCCTGATCATTTGAAAACTCTTCAGTAATGGTAAAATATAATCCATCGAATGAAATGATTATCGCTTTCAAGTTAACAAAATAATGTCAGCAATTCAGACCATACATGGCCAAACTTTGAAACCATTAGGCTCTGTTTTCAGTTCAAAGTTAATGCATCCCATGAAGTTAACTAAATATTTTCTTCTTTAAATTTGCGAAGTTCATAAATTACCAGGGAAGCAAGATAGGTTTGATATTCCACATTGCAAGTGAGATCTTGATACATTTTAGTCTGACCCCCTTGCCTCTATCAATTTAGCCATGTGGTCCTAAAAATATGCATGCTCTCACAGTCTGACACTAAATATGACTGCAGGTCCAGTTGCATGCCCTCTAAACACATCTATAGATTCCTAGTGTAAAAAATGAGTAAATTATCCATTGTAAGAACACCTAACATCATGCTAAAAGTCTGGAAATGAACAGCCCTTCACAAAATATTGCTTGAGAATAAAACGATAACAGCATAGAAATATCACAACATCTAATATGTTGTAAGCAGTAGGATGATTAGCCTTTTTAACAAGAACGAAGGTAACAAACAACTACCTGAACATGTGGGAAATGGAGACCGACTATTGGAATGCATGCAACTCCTGTCAACAGAATATATGAACCCAGTAACAAACCATCTGAAGGAGGTCTTCCATTCCACCACTGTAAAGCTTCAAAAATTGTTTCCCGACAGAGCCAGGCAGAAAACGCTATGACAGATGCATGGAAATAAGCTTGCCAGACTTTCATCTTAGAAGCTCCTTTGGACTTGTCTCTGAAAGTCACAAGCAAGAAGAATTTATCAACAAAAATTTGCGGAACAAAAATTTTGTTGGTGTTTCTATCAAAACACTAGATTTTAAGAAAATACCTGTAAAGAAGTAAAGGGGGAGTAACAGCAAGTAGCAGAACAGCTGAGACCCATATAACTGATCTTGATGTCATAAACAGCATTGCTAATTTTGATGAATATAGGCAAGTTAAAATCCAAGCAGCTTTGGGCCCTAGTCTCTGATCCACATATAATCTTCTTACAAGAGCCAAGCCCAAAAAGGTTGTAATAAAAACCATATAATTAGGATAGATGATATCATCTTCAAATCCATAGTAATACATGGAGGCATAGTTGAACAATCGGTTCTCGATGTAGCATAGCAACAATGTATGACCAATAAGACCCAGTTCCAGAAGAAAGCGAAGTTTTGTTGGGAGAAGTGCCAAACCAGGAACAGCCATTGCCATGATGACAGCTGCAACAACATACTTTGTGAAGGACTTCAATGGCATACCAGCAAGCCAAATATTCAGATCCCAATAATTGTGCACCACAAACCAAAGGACCATCAAGCTTGAAAGTGCCACAAAGGTAAAGTATGATGACAAGCTTTTCTTAGTAAAGAACCTTGCAACATAATAGCCAGAAATCATCGGCAGTGGCAGAAACTGCAAAAGAATTAACAAAAAGGCATTATACACAACTATCTGTTGATGTGCAAACAAAAATAACTGGTAGAAAATGTTGCAAGATTCAGGACAGGGTTGCTAGTAAAGCGCGATTGGTTGCAACAAGACATGTGCATTATACCACTGCCACCTTTATACCTCCAATGAGACCATTCCATCCTATAACTCACCATGCAAAGGGACTTCTCTCTGTTCAACAAAAGTCTGCTATTCCACAACTCTACTTGATTAGATACTCATGTTGTTTTTGTACTTCTTTAATATGAAATTTAAGTATCTAAAGAGTTTGACAAGAAACAATAGAGTGCATTCTTTCTCTCCTCGTTAACAGAAACCCATCTTAAAGGGTATCATGGATCATGATAGCATTTTATTCATATGTGCCAGTTAGAACTCCTGCACAGGGGCAAATATCAACAAGCACAGATCTAACTAATTTAACAACATAGTTTTGCAGTATTTATGCAATAGATATTTAATATAATCTAAATAAGGTTTGAAAGAATTGGCAGCACTGTAGCATTCAAAAACCTTGACCCGTGCCAAGGAACTCACTAGCTTCGCACAGCCATGATTCAAGTACTAAGCAACAACATCATTGAGATATTGTGGTGAGGATGACACAAGTTGAGGGATTATAAGGGCGTAACAGTGCAAGTGTTCAGGTACTCAGCTACAGCATTTCAAACAAAAATGCAAGAGTTAGGTCAAAGCAAACAAGAACAACAACAATTGTTAAAACATGTAATATATAATTGATGAGCATCTACCAACAGCAATGGTCAAGTACCATCAAGTATGAGCATATATGGCCCCACAATACCACAATTTATTCTCATTCAAATATGAGTAACGGTATCTATAGTTTCTATACTGCAGTTAACCCACAAAGCTACACAATGATTGGAAAATCATCGCAAAACTACACTTCATAGAAAGTAGAAACAGTTTTCTAAAACTACATTTTCATCGAAATAGGTACAAAAACAAAAGTACACCTCTGGGAACCAATTACACAAAACTATGCTTTTAAAGGCTACTGAAATTTTGCGATGTGTAATGACAATAAATGTGTAGTTTTTTATATGAATTGACAATTGAAGTGTATTTTTGTGAAGTTAATCTTAGAAATTGTAGTTTTGCAATATTGGTTTCAATAGAGTGTAGTTATATGAAACTAGCTTTTAAAATTGTAGTTTTGTGATAAAAAAAATCGTGTAGTTTGTGAAATTTACTCAATTTATCCATGTCAAAATTTGGCATAAATCAAGCAAAAGCTTCAAAAAGCTGTGTTGCTTCAGTTTGGTGGTCAGAACTTTTGAAGATGATCCAAACCATAATGATCTCACTACATAGACAACTGCCAGATTCATCCACGTAAAAACTATTGTGAGCTAATGATATTAAAATTTAAAAGATATTGCTGCTCAAGAACCAATTGAACATAAGAACTTAGATCCTCAACAATACAAAGAGACAAGAAAAATAGCAAACACATCATTGGTGTAAAGTCTAATAGAACTGTTTAACCATACTGTATCTATAGTGTAACAAATGTGACATAAAATGGACAGACAGCAATGGCAATACTAACTTAATGATAAGGGCAATAGCCCCTTGACTAATTTATCTAAGCACTACTACTAATACCTGATGTAGAACTAGTCTAAAATATGTGGGGTAGAGACAACGAAGAGAAACTCAAATGTACCATACAAGACCAGAAGCAGTAGTTATTGTTAGTAAAAGTCCAAAGCCTTAATCAACTTCACAATACAAGACGAATTTCAAAGAACTACATTTTTTGGTTCAACGTAGCATGCAACATGCATTAGCTTTAACAAATCAAAATGTCACATAAGCAGATACCAATTGCATAAATGAGACTGCAACATACCATCATGGGGAATCCAATGACTACAGCTCCTGCTCCACTGACTAGCACTGCCAACCCTGTAAAAGCCACTGAGCTAGCAGCATCCCCAACCTTGCCCGCAGCATGTGCTGCAAGGCCCAAAGCGCCACCAAGCATCGTGACCGTTACAAGCAGGTAATTCAGCGGTGGTGGAGCATGAATGTATCTTCCAAACGCGTGGAACACAACTCGCACCTCAAGGCAAAGCACCACCGCGACCAGTGCAACGAACCCATTCACGATTCTTATCTGGTCCATTGTGCGTGCATCCCTGGTGATCCACCACAGTGCACCCCGAGTGGAAGCATAAAGCTGGAACAAGAACGGTATGAAGAACAGCAGCAGCAATTCACACACGCTGGCCCACGATGTGAAGAGTGTGGCATGATGGGACGCAGCATGGAACAACACCGGCACGAACAGCACATACAGAGAATGCACACAGCTCTCCAAGGGGCCAAGAATGCCATCACTGTCCAGCATTGGAGCATCCTGCTTCCGGCTATTGAAGCTAGACCGACGGGGTATGGAGAACAGCCAGTAGAACACCATGCAGAACGCGGCAAAGTAGTAGGATGCATTGGCCATGCCGACCGCAGATACGAGAGCCCACGTGAAGAGGGCAGGCACGGCGATGGGCACACAGGCAAAGAGCAACCGCTCAAGGGCAGCAACAATGGTCGGGTTCTCGAGCTGGATCCATCGGAACTGCAGCGACGCCCAGACGCCAATGAGGAAGGAGGTCTCGGCGCAGAGAAGCAGTGCAAGGACGGTGAGCGGCAGCGAGGCGGCGGCAGCAGACGATAGTGAGGCGGAGAAGAAGAAGGCGACATCGGCCGCGAGCAGCGCCGCCCAGACGGTGAAGAAGGCGCCCTGGCGCAGCTGGAGCGCGTCGAGGAGGTACGCCGCCGCGAGGCCGATGGCGAGGACGGCGAAGACGGGGAGCCCGCCAAGGTCGAGAAGGAAAGCCGCGGCGGGCACCAGCGCCGCCGCGAGGATCGTGTTGTGGGCGAACGCCGGGCCCGAGGCCGAGGCGGCCGCCGCGGCGCCGCGGGGCCCCGCGCCGCCGAAGGAGGAGCGGGGCCTGCTGGCGGAAGAGGAGGCCGGGAAGGGGACCAGGGGCTTCGGGGAGGACGTGGAGTTGCGGCGCTCATGGTGGTGGTGCGGCGCGGGGGACGCGGCCGGTGAGGGTGAGGGGGACGGGGAGCGGGTGGAGAAGGTCGGGGTGGAGAGCGACGGCGAGATGAGGAGGCCACCGTGGCGGGACGCGGATCCGGAGGAGGGATCCATGCCGGCGGCGGCGGGATCTAGGGTTTTGCGACGGGGGGGCTAGGGTTTGGGACGCATCGGCCGGCCGGAGAGGAGGAAGACGACGGCGAAGGGTGGACGAGGAGATCTGGAGTGGGAGAGTGGGGGCAGGCCGGCAGGGTCGCGGGGGGGGGGGGGGGGGGGGGGGGGGGGGGGATGGGAAGCGCACGACTCACGAGTACGACGGGATGAAGCTAGGTGGCTGACTGTGGGCCAGCGCGTCGTGCCGGCGGATGTGTCAGCGGAAGACGTACTGGATCAAGTTGGACTGGCGGGGCCACTTGTCAGTACCGGAGGCGGGCTTTTGACTTGGGATGCATTTGGTACTTCGATAATGCTACTGCTTGCGACGCCAGCGACTCCTCTTCACGTGATGTGCCTCACAATTTTATCTCACTACCTTGTTGGGAAAAAAAAATTATCTCACTACCGTACGCGTTGCTTGCCTCCTGGCCGAATCGCCTCGCTCCGCTTCACTGCACACACGCCGCCTGCCAACGAGCTCCTCTCTCCGGTGCTCGGTGCTTCCGTGACGCTCCGCTCTATCCCTCTATCGCCCACCCCGGCATCCTCCTCTTCCACCCAGGCGTCTTCACCCACCGGGAGTCCCCCCGATGTCGCAGATCCGATGATCCTCTCACTCCGGCGAGATCTATGGAGGTGGCGCGACGGTGTTGCAGGGGAGCAGGCAGCACTCCCCAACCCCGACGCGGCACCCTCCCCACCACCAGCGGTGCCCTCTCTCACCCAAGCGACTAAGCTTCCTCCACCCCAACGGCCTTGGGCGCTCCTCGCTCCCTATCCCCCACCGTCGCGTCGAGCCTAGCCCGGTACTGGTGGCGCCGGTGGCGGTGGTGCTCACGCACAGCCGCTCGCTGCTGTCTTCGACCCCGACGACCGGCCCAACCTTCCCCTCCCCTATGTTGCGTATGTATGTTTCAGGTGTTTCATATGTATGTGCAATTCTTTCATATGAATGTTGCAAAAATAGATCGGGGGATGTTGCAAGTGTTTCAGAGCGTTTGTTCAAAATGTTTCATCTGTTTCCAGACGTATGTTGCAAATCGTTTTGATCTGGATTTTGTGTATGTTTTCACACATATGTTGCAACAATATGTTCCAAAATATTTCATCTCCTTCAGTCTTCTGTTGTAGCAAGTGTTTTCATGTTGCAAGTGGTCTATTACTCTATTTGGATATTGCATATGTTTTCACACATATGTTACAAGTGTATGTTCCAGATGTTTCATCTGTTTTAAGACGTACGTTGCATTAAGTGTTTCATGCTGTTTAGGGAGTCAGCAAGCGCCAGGGAATGGGGTGCGGCGAGCCGATGGTCGGCGCATGTGGCGTGGGGTGCTGAGGGCCAACGGTCGGGGGCATGACAGGGCGGAGGTGCGTCTGCGGTGATGGGGCGAACGGATGGGGGTGCATGGATGGGGGTGAGTCAAGCATCTAGGCGGGGTGTGTCAGGCGTGCGGGCGAGCGTACAAATAACATGGTGAGGTGCGGGATTTTTTTATTCGCATATTAACGTTTCATCGGGAATTTACACTGTCCGACGCTAAGCGCCTGGATCGGACGTCCAGGCGCTAACAACTCCATTGGTACTTTGGTTGGATGGAAATTGGAAATATTTAGAATCAAGGATTTCTCAAGAAAAAAAACAAAGCAATAAACTTTTTAGGAAAGTTTTTCTCAACTTATTTTTTTTTATCTTCGACTTGCTATTCGAAACAAAGGAAATCTGCATTCCTTTCTAGGGGAAAGACTCATTTTGCTTCACAAGCCTGACGTTGCTCCACAAAACAAAGCATCACAAAGAAACCCAGAGGAAAATTTTCTGTAATGTTTTCTCAAGTTCTGAAGCCTGAAACTCTTCTAGGACACATGCGATATTCCTATTTTCCGACAATCCAAACACGCCAAAGTTTATATTCCTGTGTTTTGAAATTATATAGTTTTCTATTTTTCTCTCTATTCTATTCCTGTTTGTTTTTTCATTTCTTTGTTTTGCATTCATGCGTGTTACAAATAGGCCAGGTTAGCTGAATATAGATATCCATCACATGGAATATTCCTACTAGATGTTGAATACAGTGGTCACCAAAAAACTGGTAGAGGAGCTTATCTATGTTTTATAATCTTTGATATCAGTGAATAAATTAAGGATTATTAGTATGTTACATTAATTATTAATTAGTAAATATGATGACAAGATTAGTTTTGATAAGTGCTAATATATTGATCAATGCACGTTTTGTGTGCTAATTAGGATAGTAGTAGTGCTAATTAAAATATTTTATTTTTAATGAGTGATTTTCATCACAAAATTAGTGTTATTGCATGTTTATTACTCCCTCCGATCCATTTTATCTGGCGCAAGTTAAAATGATATGGTCTCCTAGAGTACACTTTGACCATTCATTTGCTTTATATTATATTATTTGTACTTATAAACTTATAATTATTATATAGTATAATTCATTATAAATCTAATCATATAAAGTTTGTATTATAATAGTTAAAAATTATTAACCTAATTATTGGTCAAAGTTTTTAAAGTTTAAATCTTGATATGCGTGTGTGCCAAATAAAATGGACCGATAGTAGTGTATAATTAGATGTTATTATTTTTTAAATAATATAATTAGACAACTATTCTTATCTCATCCACTCTCGTCCATCTATTGTCTATATGACTTGTGAAAACTATCTCACAGGTTTTGGATTGAGACCGCCTGGATATCAGTCATAAAATAAGTGATAGTCAACCACTCCACATATTGACCACTACATTTTATCATAAAAATTCTATAAAACATAGCAAATATATATATTTTTACTTTGAAACATTCAAACTCAACACATACAAACTATTTTGCGGTCAATTCTTTTTGAAAGAATGACTTATGACGACACCAAATCATCACATATTTTGTGACTGATTGACTTAACACCAAAACATCACATTTGCGACCAAGGAAGTACCAGGGGTCAAAGTTATTGTAATTTTGCGAAAATGACTACACGAAGTTGTAGTTCCTTTATTATGATGTCATAAATAGTTGTAGTTTTGTGAAATTAACTCCACATAATAATATAGCTAACAGGATGGCAAGAACAGACCATTCCAGAACAGAAGCGATCCCTTCACATCAGATGCACAAGCAAGAAAAAATTAAAACAAACCTCCTCATACTCAATATTACCTGGGTCGCAAAAATAAACAAATAATATGCAAGACCTTCCCAATTGCAACATGGAGAGCAAACTTGCAATCCTGGGTGCCAATTGAACCTCCTATGCGCAGCGGCCAAATTTCCAGTTAATTCTTTCTCCTGTTAAAGGGCTAGTATTTTCATGCTCAGAAAGGTGCTTCTCATCAACTTTTTACAAAGTCATTAGTTTGAGTTCATACATTAACTATCCTCATACTGGCAACACTTACAATAATCAAATCCCGTATGAAGATCACTTCTTTTTCCTTTATAAGCCAAGGTACAGATTTGCCCGTCCAATTTGCATTAATTTCCTTACCTGAGTTCCGCAGTTTCCGTTGCAGCAAAGACTCGTTTCGACTGTTCACTCACAGATATCAAACTCCCAGTCATGTCTCAAAGATGCCCTTCACATATATCATCCCCTTCTCGCTGAACTTGAGCTCCTTCCTCATCTGTTCAACTTGGACGTCATCACCCTGCACAAGGATCTCGGATTCATTCCCATCATCGGATAGGATCATCTTGACCTTGATCTCTTCTTTCCTTGATGCTTTTGTCCAGTAGTACACTCCCCTGGACCTCATGAAGGGTCAGTTACTACATTTGTACTGGAAGATTCATTCAGAATTGCTGGGAGTTAAGTATCATAGACATACGCCAAGGGGCTTAGGGTCATAAGCCAGAACCAGTTGTTGCCGCCTTCTGGTACAGCGATTGATAGAACGAGCCCAACACTCCCAAGGCTAATGCAGGTGCAGAAGGTTAGCAGCGCCGCCTGCCCTCTGCTTGGTATCATTGTGCCCTCAAATCTGGTTCAGAAGCAAAATATACCTCAGTTCAGCTTATAAGGTATTCCCAATTTCCCATGTAGGAGAAAATCCATGAGCTTGTGCTGGATTACATTACAGAAACACTGTGAACTGCAGTTTCACACTATGGAACACACTGGTGACGGGGCAAGCTGCTAAGCGGCTACACTACCACCGTACTACTCATTTGCATACTCCTATTACGATGAAAACAAATTTTGGTGTTTGAAACACCAAATTACTGTGTCCAACACTAAGATGGGGATTCATGCGAACTTAGAGTTAGCTTGGCAGTAGAATCAAGACACAACATAGCTAAATCTAACCTAAGTAGATTTTGTTTCATAAAGATAAAAGCATAGCCAAACTATGTATTACTGCAGCAGGACACAAGCTAGCATGCAACTTACGTGATGACCTCCCCACGGTCTGAGACGGTGAAATTGTTGCGTGTGAAGAACGACAGGATCTCTCCAGCCACCTGATTTGGCGCCATCGACTGCCCTTCCTCTTTGATAAATGTCTTTTGCACAATCTGCATCCACCAATTTGGCATACATGACAAATAGTGCTGCTGAATTTTGGTCAAGAACCCAAAAAAATGGGGTTCAAGAAACCCACATAAACCTCTGAACTAGCAGGTATAGTACTTTACTCAATATGAAACTGTTTGTGATAAAACAACTTTGCCAATTGCCATCAAGAGGACAACTAAAAAAATTTAATTATGCAATGCAGTGCGGTCCCTATCGGACGTGGTGGTGGCATCTTGGACCATGCAAATCAAATAAGAAAAGAAGAAGGTATATCATCTTTTGCCGACACAAGTCCACTCCACTACCACTACCCACATCACAGAGCACTAGCAGTCACATCTCGAAAAGAAGGAAGAACGAAACCTGCATCAAAGCTAATCACAGAAGCTCAAACCCGTGTGTAAGCTCGCCGAGACACAAGATAAGCTCATCCAGGAGCCAGAATTACCCGATTCAGCAGGCACGGGTGCATCTACTCGGAGTTACTGTACGCTGACGATCAAGTGTGGCACGAGAACAGCGCACACAGGCGTGCGCGTGGTGCGCGCCCTGCTCACAGGGCACTCGTGCTCGCGCGCGCGCGCGCACTAGCTCGGAGCAGCGACGAGCGCGAGTGCGGGGGCGAGCAACAAGCAACGGAAAACGAGGATGGACCGGAAGAGGGGAGAGGGGCACAGGGATGGATCCGGGACCTTGGACTTGACGGAGCGCTTGATGAGGGACCACAGCCCCGGCACGGAGAGAACGAAGAGCCCCAGCGATGTGTAATAGCTCGCCTGCGAGTAACCTGTCCCACCGGCGGCCACCGCGGCCGCGGCGTCGAGCAGGACCGCGGCGCTGTCCAGCAACGCGCGCGCCGGGGCGGCCCGGAATCGCCGCCGGGGGCGCGCGGAGACCGCCGCGCCCCGCGGCGGCGCCGGCGGAAGGGCGCGGAGCGGGAGGAGGAGGCGCCTCACAGCCGCGGCGGTGGTGGCGTCCATTTTCGGCTGGGGATAAGAGGCAAGAGCCGTGGGGGTGGGAAAGCGGGGAGGGCGGTGCGTTCATAAAGTTGGCGGGGCCCGCGTGTAAGTGTAAGTGGACTCTCGAGGAGGTGAACGAAACACGTAGAAGAAATTCTTTTCCCGTGTGCAATTAAAAAAAATCAATTTCATACGTGCTATTATAAAAAGTTAGGAGTAGATATCACAATTCCAAACTTTTTTTTCCTTTTTTCCTCGGTGCCCTTCTGTTCGTGTTATGAAATGACCATTTTGCTCTCCATCCCACTAGTGCCCCGTCTCACCGTCAGTACGCTTGGCCGTGGCCCTGTAGGGCTGGACACCTCCACGGACATCTCCCTGTTGCTCTCCTCGGACTGTCTCCCGCATCGCCTCCACGCGAAAGAGCACATCGATGAAGGTCACGTAGTCTAGCTTGTACTCAGATCGGACCATATCGACGTAGACCTTGAGCGACTACTGCCACGGTCGTTCTGCGCATACTCGACAATGAGGGTCGTCCACATGAAATGGGATGCAGAACGGGTGGAGCTCGCGGCGAACTGTGGCGGCGTGCACCGACCGACCCCGAGCGATCCCCGCAGGAGCGTCGTGGAGTGGAGTAGCGGCGGGAAAGGTGTACTCGTCGGCGAGCAAGCTCTGCCCACGCATCTCGCGGAACAAAGGCCAGCGCCCCCGCGTGTACAATATCGTCGTCCCTGGAGGCCCCTACTGGGTGCCGCACCGCGGCCGGCGACCACCCCGCCGGCACCGGCCTCGCCGTGGCCTCCATCTCCCGTTCCACCGTTCCATCGTCCACGGCGCCGCCACCACCACCTAGCCAACGTGGGCAAGCTCCCGCACGGTCACACCTTGGCGAACGCGAATGGTGCACGTGCGGCGAGCTCACCTTGCGAGTGCGTCCACCTCCCGACGTGCACCCGGCCGCCTTAGACGGGCGCTCCGCCGCCGCCACCTCTCTCCGTGTGTGCGTGAGCATGCGAGAGAGAATAAGGGTAGGAGAGAGGGACATTTTCACTAGCCGGGTCCACATATCAGGGTTGCTAAACCGTGAAATGCCAACGGAATGTGGAATGAATGGTGAAGACAAAAAAAGTTCTAACTAGTGACATCTGTGATCGCTCAATTTTTTTAATAGCACATATAGAATTGCAAACATAGCACATATAGAATTGCAAACATTTTTAATGACACACGAGGAAAAGACTCAAGAATAATTGCCTGCAATATCGACCCTCTTCCCTGTACCTTAACGAAATTCATCTTCTTTGCCACCACAAGAGGTAGGGGGACTTGGGAGGTCATCGGACTTATTATTACTTCCTGCGCCCAAGCAATGCCATGATACCGATCATGTGATGCAAACAACTACTCCCTCTATTCCAATTAATTCCAATTATAAGATGAATTATAAGACGTTTTGACTTTTCTAGATACATTATTTTTACTATGTATAGAGACAAATCATATATTTAAATGCATAGAAAAACTATATATCTAGAAAACTCAAAACATTTTATAATTTGAAATGGAGGAAGTAGATTATAGGAAATATGAAGTTACCATATTGCAGGATCCAAACGAACTTTAAGCATGTTCCAGGGGGGAGAAAACTCATCTGCACTATCCAATGCTAACTCGAAAGCTTCAGTGCCTTCCTTTTCTATTGATAAACGCTACAAGAATCTCACATTCTTTCATCATACACAGTATTACGATATGACCACAAAACTTATGAGAAAGGCATGTAGATAAATAGTACTGTTGGGCAATCTGTCCGGCAAGGGTGCAGAGTTTAGTGTCTTTTAAGAAGTCAACAAAACGTCAAAACATTACATCCGTGCACATAGGGGCTTTATTCATGTGAACCTCCACTGTTTATCTGTATGTGCACTTGCTGCACGGCTCGATAATCTTCAGGTTCACAGATGGGGGCACTCTCTCCTCAATGTATCTTTCAATGGCAACACGAGCCTTTCCAGCCTCTACAAGTGCCTCCTCATTGAGTGGCCAGCACCTATCAATGTTGGCAAACCTCCTGTCATGGCCACGGGTAGTGTCTAACGTAAGGCAGTCTAGTGACCTTGCTTTCTGCATAATGTGGATGGTGAGCTCGACCATGCTCTTTGCGGAGCAAAACCCTGTTATCATCACATTCTTGAGGTTGTCATGGTAGCATTCTGAGGGGCATTGTAGTTGTGAGGAATCACCATCAGGATCTTCGAGAATCGAATCGGGCCTAATGGTTGGCAGAGAAATCTGCACAGGAATAATAAAGTCAGTGTCTCTTCCATGATAACTAGAAGGTTCAGTTAGACTGGATACACCAATCTTCGCCACAAACATGTAATTCACTTGTAACAACCATGGCTAAGGAAATATCCAGCAACAAGTAAAATCCAGTTCCCAATCAGCAAGTAATACATGGTTTCCACTTTTTCAAATGCCTTGTGCTAGAAAGCTGAACCCGACCAGGCAATCAAGAATTTGCCAAAGGAAATCAGGAAAGGACTCAACACACTCATCGTTATAGCAGCATGGGAAATCTGGAAGCACTGGAATGAATGTGATTTTAATAAGACAATGCCAAATGTCTGGACAATCTTACATGCAGTTGCAGATGAGTGTGTCCTCTGGTGCTCGGCCGAAGAGAAAGATCTCCAGGAGCTTAATGTGGTTATGTGATTTTTAGTTCTGGAGTTTCTGGTCTCCTGTTCTGTTTTTTTCCCTCTCTTGGTTGAGACTGTCTTTCTTAGTTTTTCCTTTTGTGTTTGGGTGTATTTCTGTAAGCATGTGTCTGGGTGTGTCTTTGGGTGGGCGAGAGTTTTCTCTCCACTCTTGTGTTTAACTCCTCTCTTATTAATGAAATGATATGTAGATCTTCTGTACATTTGAGAAATAGAAAAATCTGAACTGTCAGGTTTCTCAATCTGAGCCAGCTAAGTTCAGAAACAGGAACATGGCCGGTTCACATCTTGCCAATTCTTTAGTTAGGTGAAGGATATTATTGTTGTTGTCATATAAATACATTTCAAAAGTATATATTACCACGGATAATTGCTAATTCGGTTTTCATCATGGGCAGCTTTTCAGAGGTAAATGAAGACTTACACGTATGATCAATGTCTCCAAGGTGGGAGATGCATCAAGAAAAGATACCAGGGAGCTAAAGTCATAGTCCGGAGAAAAATTTGTAGCACACAATGTAATCTCCAAGTACTTCAGCTGGAGGAATTTGCCTAACGTCATTGGTGTATTGATAGTCTGAAGACAGAGATGCCCAAAGGTTAGTCATGAGCAAAATATGATTTATTGAGTACTGCAAACATACAACTATTCTATGGCACTTTGCTTTCATAAAAAATGGATTAATTAGCAAGCATAAAACTGACCTCATCACTGGTTGACAGAAATAGAGTTTGGAGATTTGGCGCAATGAATGGAAGTTTGGTAATAGCATAATAAAGTGCATTTGATGAATAGTGACAGGAAAATCTTATTTCCTTCACTTGAAATGCATGTCCTAGTGAGATATGTATTTGGCGTCCTGTACAGGAGAAAGTTGAGAGATTTGGGACATTGCTGTCAATCATCTCCAGCATTTGGCAGTCCAGCACGCTCAGGATATTAAGCTTTTGCAGCTGACAAGGTATCTTCAAGCAAATTATAGTATTGCAGTTGGAAAGGGAAATTTTCTCCAAAGCACAAGAATTGGACAGAAAATGTAATAGTTGCTCGCCACTGATGTCGACTGAATACAAAACTAAATTTGTCAGGCTACTCACGCAACCAACTTGTGCCATGGAGTGAATAGAACACCCAGAAAGCATCAAAGACTGAATGGAGCTTCCCCTCTCACTAGATAAAAGAGAACATGGAAAACTGTACTTGATGTCACCGATTTCAAACAATGATAGTTCAAACTCTTTAATCCCAGGTGTCATGGCAACTTGAATCCAGTGATCAAGATAACTGGGATCTATAGTGGAACAAGGGTAGCTTTGTAGTCTAAATTCCTTCACTCCCATGCCAGAGTGATTCTGCATAATGTGCTCAACTCTAGTGATAAAATCCATTGTTAATTCATCATACCGAGATCCATATTCATTTATGCATAGTGAATCAACAGAAATGATGAGATTGGGATAGCATCTCCAAGAACGCAGAAAAGCATGAGACACACAGGCAGCCTGAGCAGCATCTCGCATCGGCATAAGGGCGTGTATCCGATGAAGAATGTCCTGCACAAGCATGAGATAAATAATAAACACCGCAAAATAGATGTAGCAATAATGTTTTCTTTGTTGAAGCGAAGCATGTGGAAATTCCTATCCAAATATGTAGTCATATTTACTTTTTTTGTTAACAGTTAAACTGTTTTTTTAACTGCCCATAACCTCCGGCATCCCCATCTTTTAATGATGAAATCATACCCCATAACCTTACCCACTTGAGGAGGATCACAATCACACCTTGGATCCACAGAGCCTTTAACTTGCAAAGGAACTCCAGACTTGATGGCGTTTACTGGATATCAGATGGAATGATGGACCAACAAATTCCTATAATCCAAAATTTCCCTAGCTCTAGCAGTGAACACTGACATTTTTGTTTCCCACACTTGAAATTACATAGACTATTACTCGATCTTATCCCATACCTCTGGAAGCTGGACTTGCGATCCAACTATTTCGCCGCAGTGAGAATCAGGCTTTATTTCAGCAGCCGAACAGGACAACCCCTCACCTGAAAATCAGATAGGCCATGAACTCATGATACAGAAGGGAAACTGGCATGAAGTGGCAGCTGGCCAGCTGCACAAGCCACTTAGGCTCGACAATCAAGCTCTTGCTTAACAATAAACTGTAAGGAACTACTGCCTCCACCCCAAATCGTAAGCTTGCCATCTAGGCACTCATCCAGATGCATGGGAAAATTCTTGTGCACAGGAAAGCCAGAACGACTTACAATTTAGAAGGGAGGTAGTAGGATTTAAGGGTTTGATAACAACAACCTTCACAGGGGAGGAAATACAGATCTATGCACATATTTCAGCGATCTTCGTCCTAGAAACCAAGAAACTGGGACGAACAGGGGGCATACCAGTTATCGCATCTTGGCTAAGCACCTCCATCTGCTCAGGTTTCCCCATGGCCGCCATCCCCAGATCTAACCCAAAGCCACTGATGCTCCCTTGCTCTCGCCGATTTATATGTACTGAAAAGCGCAGAAGTACAATGGCGCCGCCGCGGCGGCGATGGTGCTGCGACTTTCGAGCAGAGGAGAATTTTTTTTTTTACTTTTTTCTAAAATAAATGCCAAATCTAACGCAGTTGCTTTTTATTTTTCAATCTAACCCCGCCTAAGTCGGTGACGCGGCCAAAACACTGTGTCGTGCCACATGCATCGACGCACCATGGTCTACCACGTCCGACAGCGATTTTTACATGTGGAAATCCCTACGGCAGCACTGTAGCACCACGCGGTGCGGCGAGATAAAACCTTAGAAAAGCGTATCTTTTTCGTATGATCTTGGATAAAAATGATTTTATATAAAAATTATAGCTTTCGATGAGATCTACAATTTTCTTGTTTTGAATTTTTTAATTTAAGGTTATTAAGATGCTAAATAAATTAAATAAAGTTTCAACAGTATATTAATCGCGTATCAAGTGCTTGTTTCCTTGGAAAAATCGTATCTCTCTCATATGGTGTCAAATGAAGATACTTTCTATATTAAAGTTGTAGCATTCGACGAGATCTACAACTTTTTAGTTTTGGGTTTTTTAATTTAAGGTCACTAAGATGATCAAAAAAATTAAATAAAGTTTCAACAGTCACCCTGTTCGCTGGTTGGTGCTGGTGCTGGTTTGGGCTGGCTGGTGCTGGTTTTTTGTGAGAGGAAAACACTGTTGGCTGATTGAATAAGCCTGGGAAACCAACAAGCGAACATGGTATATTAATCACGTACGCGTGCTTGTCGCCTTGGGAAATTGTATCTCTTATATATGGTGTCAAATGAAAATACTTTCTATATAAAAATTGTATGTGATTAATATACTGCTGGAATATTGTTTAATTTTTTTAGCATATTAATGACCTCAAATTAAAAAAACTCAAATTAATGACCTCGAGAGATAGGATTTCTCAAGGGAACGAGCACTTGTATGTGATTAATATACTGCTGAAATATTGTTTAATTTTTTAGCATATTAATGACCTTAAATTAAAAAAACTCAAAATTAAAAAGTTGTAGATGTCGTCAAGAGCTATAATTTTCATATAAAAATCATCTTCATTCGAGGTCGTATGAAAAAGATACAATTTTTTTAAGGTTGTACCTTACCGTGCCAGTCTGGTTGGCGCGACACTACCTTGCTGCAGCGCCAATGGGCGTAGCGCGGCAAGGATTTCCACGTGAAAATCCTTGTCCGATGTGACAGATCGTGCCGCACTAATGCATGTGGCGTGACAGCGTATTTTGATCATGCCACGAACTTAGGCGCGGCCAAACAGGTTAGATTTGAAAATAAAAATGCAAAGGCCTTAGATTTGGAAATTGTTTTAGAAAAAGGTTAAAAAAAAAATCACTGAGGACGGGAGTCTGGTGGCGATTTTGCATTTGGGCGGAGAGAATCGATGTGACCGGAGAAGTGGAAAAAATAGTACGAGTACTATCTCTGTTCAAGGAAAAAATTTGTAAAAATATGAGTATGTTAAGTGGTATGAAAATATATGTTACAATGACAAATCTAATAATATTTATTTAATTTAATATTATATTTTGATAATGTTTTTTTTATAAGTTATTAAACTTAAGATATTTTCACACGGTACTATACTAGATTTGCATTTTTTTGAACAAAGGAACTATATTTAGCTGTAAAAAGATTACCTATAACTTTAGAATTTATAGTAACCTCTGTATTCCTTCAAGTCTGCAACTTGTTTTTTCCTTGGTGCTGCACTACATAGGCGGTGTTAAATCCAGCCCTTTAAAACTAGTATTTTATTAAAAAAATAATTCATCAGTAACTAGATTTGCAAGAAGTCAGCCTTTGAGTCATTTCACACTACACGACGCAAGTGAGACCACCTGAGTCGCGCCAACACGCATGGTGTGACTCATGCAACGGTGGCTCCTCCCGCTGTGCACAACCTGGAGATGACATGGACCCAGTGGCGCTAAATGGAATGGTGTGATAGGCGCCTGCACTTTGGGAGTGACTTGTCTAGTTATAACTGTGCTGCATGGCCGCCCCCTTCTTCTCCTCCCTCCATCACTCTCTATCCGAGCATAGACGAAGCCATGGCCGCAGCCGCTAGCCCCACGCGTTGGCCCAGCCTCCGGTTCAAATTCATAATTTTTGGACACCGTTTGATGAGGTTTTCATTTTTTCTCCCAAAATAATGCATGTTGTTAGGTTCATACCGGACAGGTCCAATATGTACACCGGACCGGTCTGGTTTGAACGGTCGAATCGGGTTTTTCGATGGGCTTTGCTCGGTTTTCTTTTGCACCTTCTCCAGGGTATTTTTGCGAGGTCCCTTACGTGGTTTTGGAGCAGTTTGAACGGTCGAATCGGGTTTTTCAATGGGCTTTGCTCGGTTTTCTTTTGCACCTTCTCCAGGGTATTTTTGCTGCTGCCTAGGGTTCATCTAGTCACTAGCTGACTTGTGTGAGATTCTCGACCCAATTTTTTATAATTTGACCCTTTTTTAAAGAAAATTTACGTTTGCCCCCCTGGGAGACTTAAACTCATCTTTGGACCCTGTGGGTCAACGCTAGGACTCATGGCGCCGAGGTAACACGTCTTGGCGCAAAAAAAAACAAACACATGGACGTGGCCATTAAAAAGATAGGTTTGTCCTAGTATGTGGCGCCGAGACGTGTTACCTCGGCGCCATGAGTCCTGGCGCCGACCCCCAGGGTCCAAAGATGAGTTTAAGTCTCCTAGGGGGGCCAAACGTAAATTTTCTTTAAAAAAGGGCCAAATTTTAAAAAAATTGGGGATTCTCGAGCACTTTCTGAAGATTTGGTGTTGAATTTAGGACATAGGCCAAAATAAAAAAAAAATAGATTTGGCTCCCATCCACCCTCTTGTGGTCGACTTTCTGGGTCCTTCAAGTTTATAAAAGTACAAACTCACTAATAGGAAAACTTGTGTAAAGAGAAAGGCAAAGAAAATAGTGTCTAATCTCCTATACAACTAAAAAGAACAAAGCGTTGACACTTTTTGGTACGATATTTATTTTGGATCTGCCTCTTTATCCCCTGCGACCGCGACTTCCTTCGAGCCACCGCAACTTTCTCGTGCGATCCTCCGCGCCGCCCCTCCCTCTCCCTCTCTTTCCTTCCCTCTCGCGATCGATCTGATCCCTCACGTCATCGTCTGCCTCTTCCCCTCGCACCGTCCTCCACCTCCACCGCACACCCTCTGCTTCACCCCCACGCTGCCCCTCCCTCTCCCTCTCTCTCTCTCTCTCTCTCCTTCCATCTCACACTCGGATCTTGCTCAGCACTCGGGGAGGTGCGCTACGATGGGCCTCACAACGGACCTCCATGGCGGAGCACAGCAGCAGGGGGACACCGTCGCTGCCCACCCGTCTGCGTGATGCCCGCTGCCGTCATTGCCTGCCCGACGTCCCTCGGTGCCCCGCTGCCTGGCCGCCAGAAATCCGCTGCCTCCACCCCGACGCACGGGCCAAACGCCCACCACCGCCACCTTGGCGTCCTGGCACCTACGCTGGCTGGCTACCGCCGCCACCCACCACCTCGACGCAGCGCTGTGGCCGTGGCCATCGAGTCGGTCGACGAGCCCAAGGCGGAGGACGTGTGGCATGGGGCGCAGTGGGAGGCGGCGGGACCCAAAACCTGTCATGCTCGTCGGTGGAGACGACGCGGTGGGGGAGGTCCAGGAGTCTCACAGACGATGACCTGGAGGAGCTCAAGGGATGCGTTGACCTGGGCTTCGGCTTCAGCTGCGACGAGATCCCCGAGCTTTGGAGCACGCTCCCGGTGCTCGAGCACTGCTACTCCATGACCCAACGCCTCCAACCGGCCGCCGCGGCCACCCCGCCACCGGCGCTTGAGTGGTAGATCCAGGTTCCCCTCCTCGAGACCCCCTCCTCTGTCCCCTCATTTGCATCGTCTCCTTCTTTCCCTTCCCTTCTTGACTTCGTTGATTCGAGTGTAGGATGTGCCGCCTCGATCTTCTCTGGGTTTGATGCGAGCATTGGATGGGAGCGGAAGCCGAGGGTAATGCCCCACCACAGCACGACATCGGCGAGCCCGCGACCACGGCAAGGGCGCAGCCCATCTCCCCAGCGCAGTTCGCCAGTTCCTCTCCTAGAAGCAGTGTAAGGTCCTTCCTTTCTCCCTTCCCACACTAAAATTCCTGAACCGTTTGCTCATTTTTATCCATGCACGTGCTCATTCAGTTGAATCAGTTCTTAGGATGGGAGAGAAATTCATTAGATCTATGAGATAGACAGCCACTAATTTAAGCATGAATGACGAATGGAAGAAGCTGGAACTCAACATTAATTCACTTCGCTAGGTACTAGGGAAGTGTCTAATAAAGAAAACAATTTGATCTCTAATGGTTAGAGTTCTAAAAATTCTCTGTAACCAATATGTATGTTTTTTGACAGATATATCCAGAGAGGATGCATCTTATGACATCATATGAAATTTTAGTACTCTCGCGCTAACAGATGGAATTTTAGTATTGCAAGATGGAAATTTAAAGTAGCTGATCGTCAGCCAGGTGTTTTAGTCAGAGAAGCCATGCATCATATGATTCATGTAGAAGGAAAAATGAAGATAACTTCGACTTTTTGATAGGCCACATCACAGCCAGAGACCGTGACTGATAAGACACCGAAGAACAATCACACGCTCAGTCTTAAAATAATAGATTAAATAAACGCACTTCTCGAGGAGAAGATTTTCCTTTCCAAGTGCAAACTGATGCTTCTTAGACTACCGCATAAAAATGGTCTAGGAATTTTCATGATTTAGTTCAAAAGTTGTACTTAATTATATAGATTTGATGCTGAAACTACTTTTGAACACTAAGCAACGCAAGCTAAAAAGAAATTGACACATAATTTCTCATTTAGTTTCTATCTATTTTGGTTGTGCAGGTGCTCTTCCTATCCATGTAGTGGGTCCTTGGCTTCTATAGTTGCACATTTCAGAAGGTGTACAACACTTCAATATAGTACAGTTCAGTGATTTCAGTCAGCACGAGAGGATGGTTATCTATCCAATACTCACAGTTATGTACTACTTCAGTAGTTAGAATCATCCATGGAAGCAGCTTTATGTGTTCAATGAAGCCCAAAAGGTTAGTTAATTCCCTTCCTATTTCCGTTACATCTGTACATTTTCTCACTCTACCGGTGAAATGAAGTGATTATCCAAGTGCAAATGCTCTCCTATTTTTCATTCCATATATAGTATGAGACCTGAGTTTGATATTTTTATTCTTAGCAGCTTCTGATCACCTGGATTCCTCATAGATGATAGCTCTGACCATACCTTAATTCTGTAATGCTAGTATATTTATGTCCTAACATGGTATTTGTGAACTCAATTCTATCTATACGTTTATTATCTTCAAATTGTATATGCACTTCCTAGAATTGTGCATCATCTCTTTCTGGAGGTATTTGAATGTGATGGTCATTGAGATGCGACTGCCTTGCTACTAAATCCTTAAGATTGTGCATCATCTCTTTTTGAGGTATTTGAATCTGATGGTTCAAGTGGCTCGGTTAAGTTATACATGATTAAGAGGGGTTGTCAGTTCCGTTGGAATAGGTATAAGGCATTCAAATGACAAAATCTAGGCAGAATCCTAACATGATACTTCTTCCTTTTTGTTTCATTCTCCCTAATTTTCAACTAATTTGTCCTTTCTGAAGATGATTTCATCCTTCTGATAAATGAATTCCACCTATTAAATTCAACTCGCGCTGGTAATTCATATGCAGTATGTTCCTAGCATATTCAGGTTAGAAAAAAGGATTGTACCTGCTTTTTGATCCTGCACTAAATGCACAGTCATGACACTATTTTTTTGAAAGTGCTTCACATAAATAATTAGTACTAATTCTAATCTTTCGTATGTTCTGCATAGTCACTAATAAGTTATTTTATGCATTTTTATTGGTCAAATAGGTTCAAAATATGTGGATTGAGCAATGTTTGTCTGACATATTTGATTGCTTCATTTAATTTGTAATATCAGAGACTTCTTGCCGATATAAAACATTATTTTAGTCGTATCACGGAAATGTCTATATATTAGAGTTTGTGAGCCTGTGGTGCCGTGCTCTTAGTGACTGTTAATTTCACAAACTTTGTTTATTGGATTAAATGTCAGTTTAATGTCTTACAATATTGTTATCTTATCGTGCGATCTATGTATTTTTAGTACAAAAGTTTAGTTATCCCGTAGCAACGCACGGGCACGCTACTTAGTGAGCAAATAAAAAGAAAAATTGTTTGGTTGCTTGGATATCTCATCCATGGATATCCAGTGTTTGGTTTGGTGGATCACTAAGATAAGGAAATCTTTGATAGGGAATATACAACAAGATGCTAGATTTACTGGTTCGTAAAAATCTCGCGGACCAGCTTATCCATGTGTTTTAATCTTTATCGTTAGTAAATAAATTAAGGATTATTAGTATGCCATATTATTACTAAGTAATTATGATGGTCGGATGGATTAGTTTTGATAAGTGCTAATACATTGATTAATGCATGTTTGTGTGCTAATTAGGTTATTAATGGTGCTAATTAACATATTTATTTTAAATTAGTGATTATCATGACAAAATTAGTATTAGTGCATATTTATTAGTGTGTAATTAGTTGTTATTATTTTTAAATAATAAATATAATTAGTCAACTATTCTCGTCCCATCCACTTTCATTTCACCCATCCAACCAAACAAAAAAATAGCTCGTCCCAAATATTCAACCAAACATGCATCATGGATATCCTTACCTCAATATCCATGGATTAACCTATCCCATCCAACTTAGTCCTCGAACCAAACGCACCCTAAGTGGATATGCTCCTCGAACCAAACGCACCCTAAGTGGATATGCTATTAAGGACATCATAACATAAGATGACGTGTACTAGCTATGTCCAGTAGATGAGCATTATAGTCAAAGTCCTTGATAGCATATTATCTGTGAGAGTTTATATACACACATTGTGAGTTGCTCGAAAAGTTTGGACACAAATAAATTCATTAAAGTTGTGTTTTGCTGAATATAGTTATCAACCTTATGGAGTATACAATATATTTTAGTGGTATAACGACTAAATGTTAATGATGGTTTTCTCGTTTAGTTGTTATGAGTTGGATAGAAAGTGATACATGGAAGGATGACAAAATAACTTGACACCACTATGATCCTATCTTTTCAATTTAACTAAAGAAGGATTGAATGTTCCATCGTATCTGAGTTCTTAAAGTACATTTTGAATCTTCAAGTCATTACATGAGCCAAGTGGGAGAATCTAAGAATATTTTATTCATAAATATGACTCATGTAATTTATAGATGTTTTTTTGCGATGAATTTATAGATTAATTCTAATTATTAAAGTTCTAGTGTGACGATTGCTAGATTAAAAGAATTGAAGTTATTGGATTTAGATTTCCTGTTCTCTCCCTTCCAAAACTATACGAAATGTGTTAATGTACAATGGAATAGACATATATATGTTCATGAAAAGATGTCTATTCGTGAAAGGTTGTCTATTAGTGTAAAGACTTCCACTGAGTGAAAGGTTGTCTATCAGTGAAAAGACACCTATTTGTGAAAATAGACATATATTATTGAAAGGCCGTCTCTTATGATGAAAGGATACCCATTAAAGAATGAACATGACAATGTCAGAAGCGCATATGATAATGAAAGCATATAGAAAGAATTTTGGCCACGTTCATTTGAACTTATCGGCCCGACTTATCAGTCATGGTATAGTGTTTTTCTCTCACAATCAAATAGCATCAGCTGGCTTCAGCCGTAAAAACCATCAGCTAAACAACCCATTAAGAAAGAAGGAAGATATGGGGGAAATACTTTATAATTGATACTCTATAGTATGTTTTTTACAACATTAAAAAATCATAAAAGGTAGGCATATCAAAGTAATTTAAGGTTACATCAAGTACGTACGTGCTTAAACGATCATGGCACAACATTTCTGGATAATTCTATGTTTTTGTTACAACAATATAGGGTCTATCGGATTGGGTGGCTAACCCTTACTAAGGCTCCGGAGGGAATTCCTCGTGTACCATTAAAAAAGATCGCAATGTTTCGTGAGCCTTTGAAAAAATTCAACGGTCTTCGGTACCACCGCTCTAACTTTTTTGTGCCCTCCATGCCAATGCCGTCAGTTTGGGCTTTAACGCCGTGTGTGAAAAGTTGAAATATACCCTTAAGTTTAAATATATCATTAATTTTTTTGAGCATCTTAATAACTTCAAATGAAAAAACTCAAAACTAGAAAGTTGTAGATCTCGTCGAGATCTATAATTTTCATATAAAAATTATCTTCATTTAATTCCACAAAAAATATGATTTGATATGATTAATATATCTTAGAAAAATCATATCTTTTTTTGCGGAATTAAATGAAAATAATTTTTATATAAAAATATATAGATCTCGATGAGATCTACAACTTTCTAGTTTTGAGTTTTTTCATTTGAAGTTGTTAAAATGTTCAAACAAAATTAATGATATATTTATACCTAAGGGTATTTTTGACTTTGTACGCCTACAGTTTGACGACGCAAAAAAAAAAAAAAAGTTAAAACAGTGACCCTAAAGCTTCCCCCCCTGGCTGTTTAGTGCCAAGCCACCGACCATCCCTAGCCTGGCTCTATAAAAACGCAGGGACGGTCGTTCTCTCGGAGCCAGGCTTGGCTAAGCCCCGGTCCCAAATCTCGTCACCGCCCGTGCTCTCCTCCTCTGCCCTTCACGCGCGCTGCCATGGTTGAAGGTGACTGTGTCGTGCTCCTCCGCAATCGACAACGGACCACCGGCCGCAGCTCGCAAGTGGCCGCGTTCCTCGCCTCGCTCCGCCCAACCCATCACGGTCCCGTCACCCAATCCCTCTGCGCGCCTCGAGATGCCTGCCAGCCAGCCACACGCGCACGAGGCCGCCGCCGACTGCCGGCCCACTCGCCACCGCCGCTCCTCGCGGAGGTGGTGCCGGCGTACCCGCCCCCGGAGTCGGAGGACGACGAGACCTGGGTGTGGAGGCCCGCCGCGACGCGGACGCGGTGCCGGGGCTCGCCTTCTTCCTCTATGCCACCATCCTGTCCCACCCGTCCCTGCCCCGCTCCCTCTCCTGCCACTTCGCCAACAAGCTCTGCTCCTCCACCCTCCTCTCCGACGCCTCAAGGAGCAGCAGAGCGGCCGCCCTTCCGCCGGCTCCGGTGGCTCCAAGCACGAGGTCAGCAGCAGCAGGCAGCGGCAGTCGCGGGAGCAGGCGCGGCGCAAGAAGATGTCCTGGACGCGGGCGCGAGGCTGCGCGGGCAGCAGCAGGGCTACGGCGGCGCCGCGCCGCTGACACGGTCGGCCACGACCGAGAGCCTGATGGCGTTTCGAAAACGCCCGACTGAAATAGCCATCTTCTCCCATCTCTACTCCCGATCCAATTAGCAAAAATCTAAACCAATTACACCATGTTGTAGAGCTACATGAGTGCTACAACATTGCTTAAAGGTTCAGAGTCTAACTCGGATCAGAGTGGGAGGTAGAGAGCTCCAAAGTAGGGTACTTGCAAACTAAAACTGAAGTTCAGTAAATTCAGTTAAGTCACGATTGCTTGATGCACGCTGTAACATTGTTTGATGCACGCTGTAATCACAGCATGCTTGTCAAGTTCTGATGCAAATTGAATAGTGTGCTGTAGTTATACAGTCACGATTTTCTCTTGTAATTGCAGTTGCTTTTCTCTTTTTGGCTCATTTGCCTTTTGTTTTCTTTGTCTCATGTATGTAATCGTAGATGTTTTTGTTGAATGTCCTAACTGACTGACATAGATGAAATGTGCTGAAATAAATTCCAGCTGATGAGTGATGAGAAACAAACCAGGGCTCGCTGTGCACCCATTCAAGAGGTGCGCAGCAGATGTTCGACCAAATTCCTCTAAGGGTAAACTTACCGATTTAGAGAAGAGGTGACTGTACCAAAACAAACAAGCAACCAAACACACCATGAGACTAGTCAGGCTAACACAATACAGACAACCAAACAATCAGGAGTTGACTTTGTGGGAGCAGGCTAAAGCTGTCCAGGCTAGAATTCTAGTCAGGTTAGAAGTTCGCTAGCCAACCAAACAAACCCATATTGTCTTCGATTAGGTTGAATAAATATAATAATTTCCACCGCAAATGTGTGATTTTATCTTTTGTAAAGAAAAAACAAATAAGGACTAACAAAATATTCAATGACAAGTCACACATCCAGCACCCCAGTTTCCGAATTTCTAATGCCTGTAATGTATCTCTCGGGATTCTCAATTTCTTACTCCGATGAACGAGCCGGGTCAGGTTCAGTCTTCAGAAGCAGGAGGCAATGACGATGAGAAACACAATTAGGCCTACTTTGGCAGCCCAGATTCCCGGCGGGATCCCGGCCTTTTCCCTGGGCTAATCTGCCCCGTGCCATCCTCCCCCGGGCCAAATTTGTGCGCCCTTTGGCAGCCCACCAAGGCGAGGATCGCAGCCCGCTTCCCTGCGTTTTCCGCGCGGAAGAAATCCATGACTCGTTAGGCCGGGAGGGTTTCCCCGTGCGACTTGCGAGCTTTCTTCTTCCTCTCGCGACGCTGCCCAGTCGCGAGGCCGCCGCCACCACAGCATCCGGCCGCCCCCGTCCCAGCATCCGTTCGCTGCCGCCCCCACCCCGGCATCCGTCCGCCGCCGCGACATCCCTCCACCTCGCAGTCGCTTGGTCTCTCTCGTGCGTGCGACGTCGACGCCACCATGGATGCCCCCCTTCCGCCGTCGCCACCATGGATGCCCCCTCTGTCCTCGCCTCCATTGCGTGCCAGCACCTCAGCCTCCGCATGGTGAATCCCGCATGGCCTCACCTCCCTGCCTCCGCTAGGGTTTCTTCTCTCTCTGCTCCTCTCACTGATCCTTGTAGATCTTGGGGAAGAAGATCCGAGGCCGCCCAGGATTCCCGAGGAGACGGCGACGGCGAGACCGGTTCTCTCTGCGGCCACGCGTCCACAGCTCCACGCCTCAACCGGACGCGGGACACCCGCCCCTTCTGCAGCCCTACTCGGCTTGTGGCTAGCTGCAGAAGAGGTCATTAGGTAAAGGAACGAAACTTGGCAGTAGATTATGCCTTTCTCTTCTCTATGTGCAAGATGGCAATAGTAAAAGAATTACGACTTGAGATTATGTTTTAGAAATGTGAACAAGTGATCTAGATGCTTTGGTGCAACAGCTATTTTGATCTGTCAAATCAAATGAAAAATCATGTTCATTTTCTTAATAATTCAATAGTCCACTAGAAGTTATGTGATAGTGTCAAGCTGCTTCTTGAATCTGAAGTGTTTGCACATTATCTATAGACCATAATGGTTCCATTTTTACAATTTTCTAAAATGCCGACTAATTCCCTGGTAATTCATATGTTGTTTAACTAAATTTTTCATTCTAATAAAAAATCACTTCAATTTCTCACAGTTTAACTATAATGAAACTGTATGCAGTCCTAGCTAGTTTAGATGAGCGTTTGTTCATCTGTTATTTTACCTATGCATATGTGCACCTGTTAGTTTACCTGAGCATCTGTTAGATTACACAAGAGGTAAATAGGGATAGTTGTGATCTTGTTCTAACTGATAAAACCATATCTATTTTTCTGCCAACTTGAATATAAATTTAACTCAAGAAGTGTGTTGATGCTTTGTTATTTTTTTCTTCACTTTATGATGGCTCACACTGTTTCCAATTTGGAAATGCTGCTTTCTTCTAGTCAGTACTCGATAGCAACCTTTGCTATCTTCCGTTGCTTTTGTTGTTTTGAATGTATATTCAATCAGCTCTAGGAATTTATCATTCTAGGTCAGGTAGCCATCTATTATCAGGTCATGATAGAAATGTCTATTTTCTGATTGTCAATACTCAATAGACAATCTTTATCAAGTACTCGTGATGGACGAATATGTTGTTTTTTTGGCTCATACCACCAAACTAAACCAAGGCTTTCTGCTAGCATGGGCATCAGTCACCAACTTTGTTGGACAGTCTGTTCTTCAACTCCTTTGGGATTTCTCTGGTCTTCCAATTCAGAGCTTCCTGAAACATCAGCTTATCCCACCTATCCTCCACTTGATCTAGCCAGTCAGTCTTGCTGGTCTTGTTGCCAAACATTTTAGCTCCTCCAACTTCACAGAAAATTCCAGCTTCTTCATTTGTGGACAAAGTAAACCCCATTCTTGTAACATAATTGCTAGATTTATGAGAATAGACCTCATGAGTCATGTCTTTCCAAGCTATTCCATGAAAACAAAGCTTATTTCTCAGTTTTCAAAGCCCCCGTAGGGCTGCAGCACAGAACATGTTGCACACAAGAATTTATTGTTACTAAGCCACAGCTAACCAATAGACAGAAAATCCATACCAAGCCTTAAAAAGTTCAGAAATATATGCCCAAAGTTGTTGAGCTAATAACTGTTGTAACACTCCTTTAAATTATTTATAAAATCATAACTGTGGGGATCCCCCCCCCCCCCCCCCCCCCACACACACACACAGTATTTTGCGTCAAAAAAAAAGTTGTTGAGCTAATACCTAGAAAATGTATCTAGAAAAGCCAAAACGTCTTATAATTTGGAATAGAAGGAGTATCTTGCATTTCTTTCATTGTGGAAGTGTGTTTCAGTGTCATCAGGGATGATCATATCCATTATTGTTTCTTCCTGGTTATCAGAGATGATATCCATTATTATTTCTTCCTGTTTTCCAGTTCACCTTGCTGGGTACAGATCCATACCACAAGTTGTGCTACAAGGAGCTGCATCATCCAAAATGTGACGTCTGCCTTCAGTTTGTAAGGCTTCCTCTGGAACCTGAATGATCTGCACTGCAGACTGATAAACTGCATGTGCATTAGTATTTCTACAGTTTGTTGTCAGTGCAAGAAACTCATTCTTTTTGTGTTTCTGCAGATCCCAACGAACAGGAGTGGCTTGATAGAGTACCGAGCCCATCCATTCTGGGGCCATTCTATCAGAGACTACTATGAGGGGATGAACATGAAACTGGACCAACAGATACCCATGCTCTTGGTTGAACGGCAAGCGCTTAACGAAGCCATGGAAGGAGAGAGTAGAGTGAGTATTTCTTCTGGCTTTTTTCCTGCAAAATGTGCGGCCTTCGGAAACACTAACGTTCATCACATCTGCATTATCCAGGGCCCACACCACATGCCTGAAACAAGGGGCCTATCATTCTTGTTTGGTGGCTGTGAAAAGGATTGGGATATCTAGTACCTCATGGCTTTGTATTCTTGCTTGATTTACTTGTGATATTGTTCGGTGATTTTTGAGAAATCTGTGATTCATGTCTACCCGATTAGAAAGATTACCCTGGTGAATTTTATTCATGCTCATAAGTATGCAGGTTGGGTTTTGCAAAAAATTTTATTCTTGTGTCTAGCCGATTCAGCGAGCAATTAGTTTATGTTCTATCGTAAATTAGTTTATGTTCTATCGAAATTTATTCATTGCTTACAAGTTGACCCTTGCATCGAGCTTGTCTTCTGAGATAGTTGGATATGTTTGCAATTGTGCTGTTTTGTGATTAAGCATGTAGCATTTTCTGGTTCATATATATGTGAAAAGGCTGGTTTTATCTTATTGGCTTTTCTTTTCCTTGGTTTTCGTAGGAAGGGGCTAAGAAGAATTTCCTGCTACTGCTTCAGTTTTCAATTCCAGAAAACAACATGATCTATCAATTGGTAAGCTGGTCCATTCCTCTTAGCCCCTTCTTGCTCTATGAATCTTACTGTTTTGTTTTAGATTGTTTTTGAATTTAAGCGAATTTAGCCCATTCAATTTCTCCATAGTAATCTCATCCATTTGTCATTGGTGTTTCCATCACCACCCAGAAAACCTTTACCTTAATGTTAATGAATTTTTAACGAGTCCATTATGTGCATATCCTTTCAGATTGCGCATTAGTCAGTCACCATTAGTATAGCATTATTTAATTAAACTCTATGGATTGATCATTTTTTCTAGACTGTGACAGTTTAGGCATCAAACTGTTAACTGATCAATTTCTCCCTTTTGGGCAATACTTGCTATATCGATTGGCTGTCAGTTACTAGTCATCAATGTGTTTGGCTTGATATTTCTAGAGACTGGGTTGTTCAAAAATTATTTTTTAATCATTTTCTATATATGGTAGACCATCATGATTGGTTTATTGCCTTGTAGTGTACATCATACGTATATAGCACAACTGTTGATGATAACCAATAGAAGGATCAAGGATGCTGACTAAACTTAAATTCAGTTGTAAGTTTTGCTTTTTAATAGCAGTCTTCAATCTTTAGTTTCTTTTAGTAATCATCACTTTTGAATCAGACTAGCAGGTATTGGCTCTTTGCTCTAGGGACAGTCGATCAAGGGGATGAGGGAAAATGGCAGAGAATGTAGAAGTTAGCCACAGATAAAGGCTTTTGGCCACGGATAAAGGCTTTCGGCATAGAAGGTTACGGCACAATAAGCTGTGAGATTTGGATGGGACAAAGCACAAAAATGGCTTTAATTTTGATTTTAATAATGTTGTTTTTTACAATGAATTCTTTTATTGCTAAGGCACGTTGTGTGAGCTACGCAGTTCTACTTGATTTGTCAAACCCGGTACATTGGTATGGACGCTTGCATCTGCACTCCGTCTCCCCCTATGCATCTGCATCCCGCGCCCGCCTACGCGGGGCCCGCGCCACCCGACTGCACGTGGGGAGTCCCCTCTCGCGCCCCCTCCGCTTCTCACGCGTATGCACGCGGCCAGTAGCTGCAGCATGTGACTACAACAGGTGGCTACGCCAACATCCAGAAGAAGGGGAGGGGGCGGCGAATGCCCAGCTGACACCGGGAGGAGGAGGAGGAGACACCGAGGTGAAGGTAAGGCAGCAGAAAAGCAAAGACAGAGATGCAACACCCAATCTACTTTGAAACATCCAGATACAATACTTGCAACATACGTCTGAAGGCAGACGAAACACATGAAACATGCATATGAAACATTAGCTGCAACACCAAATCTACTTTTGAAACACGCAGATGAAATACTTACAACATACATACGAAATAGCCGAAACACTCGAAACATGCGTATAAAACACTTGCAAAAAACACCTGAAAACACTTCATACGTGTGAAAAATGTGCAACATCCATATGAAACACTTGCAAACATACGTCGGGAAATGAGATGAAACATTTGGAACATACATGTATTGCCACTGCAACATGTGCAAATTCCGATCTACTTTTGCAACATCAAGATGAAATACTTGAAACATCCAGATGAAGCATCTGAACCACTTGAAATATACTCTTGCAACATGGGCTTTGCTTGGACAAATGGAGGTACATCGGCGCGGAGGTCGAGGGCGGCCCATGGACCTCGTTGTGCGGTAGTGGCACAGGCAACTCGCCGGCGGGCGTGGCGTCACATAAATCACGCCCCCCTCGCCTGCTTGCTGGAGCATTCGTCGTGGAGGCTAGCTGTCTCGACGGAGGCGGCTACGGCTCGCCAGCTCAGTGGAGGCGGTCACGGAGGCTCGACGGAGGCGGTTACGGCTCGCCAGCTCAGTGGAGGCGGTCACGGAGGCTAGCTGGCTCGGCGAGGCAGACAGGGCCCGGTGGGGAATGCGGCACGGCAGGGCGTGGCGCTGCGGGGGACCGGCGGCGGCGATGCGGAGTGGGGTGGGCGGATGGGCACGGCGACACAGGGAGGAAATTGCGTAGCGAGCATCGGGGCGCGTGGATAGGACGAACGGATAGGGTCGCTGGGCAAGCGGCGCGAGCGGGAGTGAGCGGAGGGAGGCGTGCGTCCGTCCGTACGGACGTCTTAATTGTATCATTATATTGATTTAATATTTGTGATAACATTTGATTAATTAGGACCACATCGTGCTCATGTATGGTGGCAGTGGCACATCTTGTATTTCTGTCCCCGCCAATGTATCCATGACTGTCTTGATAAGTATCACGTTAATTACGTCTGTTTGGGATTGATCTTTACATGTCTTTAATAAGATCTAAAAAAACCTATTCGTTTGAGCTACTTTTCAGCCATGTAATAGTATTTTCCTTGGCTTATGATGAAATTTGGTTTATGCTGATGTTTATGCTGAAATGTTGTGAGAGAAAAACACTGTTTCATAACTGAAAAAGTAGCTCAAGCGAACAGGGTGCTGGTTTTGTAACCTTTCCAAAAACTATCGGGTATGAAAAAATACACTCACTAACAGTTCTATTTTATTTGTTTGTTCCTAGTCAGTCAGGGTATTACATTGTAGGGAGAAACTGCATGCTACTGCAACACTGCAACTTTACAACTGCAGCACGGCTAGTTTGATAGTACCATGCATGCATGCATATGATGGTGTCCACCACTGCATTCTTGGTGCATTGTTCTCAACTTACTACTACAGCAGGATCAGAAGCGCAACTACAATATGACTTCACTAACAAGTAGCCTGCATTGTCAGTTCTAGTATTCACTTTCCACATGGGGTCGGGCTGAGCTTCAGTTCACTCCTGCACAAAGGGCATTCCTGATACCCCGTGAGAAGGTGCTGCTCCAAGCACCCGCTGTGGAAGATGTGCGAGCACCGGGGCCACGCCGCCAGGCCTCCGCCTTCCTTGAGCACCTCGCAGCAGATCGGGCAGTCTTCCCCGGTGACCCTCCTCCGCTTCGTTGGCCGCACGTCGTCCTCCGACTTGAGGAGCGCGGGCAGGTGGAGCTCCGTGGAGATGTCAAACTCAAAAGGCGTGGGCAGCGCCACCGCCCCGTGATCGCCAGCCACGGATTCCAGCGCTTCGCACATGCGCATCATGCGCGCCGGCGTGAAGTCGCCGGGCCGGAGTATGCCCACGTCGACGGTTACCAAGAGACACGTGGTCCGTGCCGGGACGAGGACCGGCACCGTCGTGACCGACCACAGTGTCTGGAGCTGCGCGCTGAAGCGGGCGGGGTAGACCAGCGACGCCAGCACGGCGCCGGCGAATCGCAGCGAGCTGCTCACCGTCGTCGTCACCGGATCGGAGGCGGAGGCCAAAGGAGAGGGGAGGACGAAACGGAGACGTGCTTGTTTGGGGCCCAGGATGTGCATGTCGACGCCGTCGCCGTCGCCTCCGCCGCTCTGCGTCCGCAAGAAGCGGGTGTAGCGGTAGTCGACGATGATTTCGCCGCCGCAGCCGTGATGACACTGACACTGACAGAGTGGCGCCGTGGAAGTGGTGAGCTTCATGAAGCAAACCGTGCTCTGCACGGTGGCGATCCGCGCCGGCTGCCCAAGGAACTTGCATGTCGCCGCCGCCACGTCGCCGTTCTTGACCTTCGGCACCTCGTCGTCCTCTTCAAACTCGCTGTCCATATCGACGTCCTCGTCGTCCTCGTCGTCGCTGCTGAAGTAGTGGTCCTCGTCGCTCAGACCGTCCTCTTCGTCGCCGAGAACCGCGCCTTCGTTGCCCCTTTCGTCTTCTGATGTGGGCGGCGGATCAACAATGCCGCCGTCAAAAACGTCGTCGCCAACAAGCACAGATGACCCAGCCACAGCAGGCTCTTCCGCCGACGCGGTAATCTCGATGCCCTGCATGGCCATGTGCGCCACGCACAGTCGTCTGGCTGCTCCTGGCTTCCCGGTGACCCGGTGTCGCCTCGCCTCGCCCCGGCCGCCTCAGCCCTCCGGGAAGGCTGTATGCAGGATCGGAATGATGAGAGAGAGTTTAGATGCAATCGGCAACTGGAAATAACGACAGGCATACCGCATATTTATGGTGCTCGTTGGTCCGGGGCCGGATCGGAGGATGGCTGATGTTCGAGTCCGATACCGGGCCTCCTCTTGCATCGTTTCGGAGTAGCTCCACTCGGACTCCGATTTATCACTTATTGGCCACCGACATTTTTGTTTTGTCTTGGGCAAAGCTCTTTATGTGCAGTTCTTTTTTTCTTAAGGAGTGGCACAATTTTAAATTACATGTTAAGCATGTGCACCGTGAGAAAAAATAGCCTGATTTGAATATTTTTTGGGTACCTGGTTAGAGCATCTCCGATAGACTCTTTATATCTTCGGAAACGCTTAGCCACGAGCGTTCGTCCCGTCGGACGCGGGTCCCAGCCCTGCCTCTGCACAGCAGACCAACCTCTCAAAAAAAGAAAAAGAAAAATTCTCCACTCCGCTCATCCACCCATCATGACGTGGCTGAGCATTTCCGGGCCGCTCATCCGTCTGCCCCACTGTGCCCCCTTCCCCCACCACGCCCTGTCCCCCGTTGCGGTGTCGCGCCATGCCCTTCCCCCCGCCGCGCCGCACCCTATCGTTGGCTGCGCCGTGGCCATTCCCTGCAAGCGGACGACGTTGGACGACTGCGGTCGAGCGAGCAGTGGTGCTAGAATAGCAGCAATAGGGCCATGCCGACGGGCGCGAGCCTGAGCCGCAAGTAGGCGTTGGAGAATCGTAGGAGGGCCATGCTGCTGCTGCACCGGCGAGCTCCATGTGCCACCGTCGACCTCCGTGCTGGCGTCGAGCTCCGCAATGACAAGCGTCCATTCGTCCAAGGAAGGTGACATTGTGCTGAAAGCGCATGTTGCAAACATATGTTTCAAGTGTTTCAGATGTTTCAAAGGTATGTTGCAAGTGTTGCACGCGAATATTACAAAAGTAGATCAGGATGTTGCATATGTTGCAATGGTTATACATGTATGTTGCAAGCTTGTGTTCCCAATGTTTTATCTATTTTTTTTTCAGACGTATGTTGCAAGTGTGTTTATTTGGATGTTGCATATGTTTCACACATATGTTGCAAGTGTTTTATTTTGATGTTTTGTATGTTTTACAACGGTTTTCAAATATTTTTATGTGTGTTTACAAGTGTTTCAGATGCATGTTTCAAATGTTTTATCTGCCCTCAAACGTATGTTGCAATTGTTACATCTGGATGTTTCAAAAGTAGAACGGGTGTTGCATCTCCCTCCTCGCTTTCTGCTACTTCACTTTGGTGTCTCCTCCTCTCGGCGCCGGCCGGGCATCCGCTGCCCCCTCTTCTCGATGCTAGTGGCATTTAGGGTGGTGCGGGCCCTGCGTGGGCGCGTGATACGGCGTTGGAAACGGCTGTAGGCGTGGGGCATAAGTCCAGATGCCTTGTCCGTCTGGACATCCCGTCCATTCGGATGTCTGGGTGCTAGCAAACTTGTTATATCTTTTCTAATTTACAGGAATAGAGATTTTGGTGAAAAACAACCTCTAACAGCTGCTTCAATTGGATATCCAAATATAGATATCCTCTATTCTAGATTTTTCGCTAGCCAAAAATAGAGAGCGGGGATGGCTCTCTAAACTGCGCACAGGATGGCTAAGCGAGGCTGGCTGGGCTGTCTCGGGCTGGTTGCTCTCTCTCCCCTTTTCTATTTCTATCTTCCATTTCTATTTCTATTTCACCAACACTAGTACAGAAAGGATCAAGATGCCCAAGAGAGGAGAGTGAATTGGGATAATTCTAAAATTATTTGCAATAATTAAACCCTACACTTAGCCCACTTCACCCCTTATGCCTAGAAAGTGTTTCTAATGTTCTACCGCACAAAAGTTTTACACCCTAAGTTCCAACCCTACTCTAGCATGGTAATTCTATGAATGTAAAGACAAGAATTTAATTGCTCAAAGTAAATGCTCAAAGTAAAGAGAGAAGGAGAAATGCGGTGATGTTTTGCCGAGGTATCGGAGAGTCGCCACTCCCCACTAGTCCTTGTTGGAGCACCCGCGCAAGGGTGTAGCTCCCCCTTGATCCGCGCAAGGATCAAGTGCTCTCTATGGGTTGATTCTTCGACACGCCGTCGTGGTGAATCACCCACAACCGCTCACAACTTGAGTTGGGTCATCCACAAGCTCCACCGGATGATCACCAAACTCCCAATCACCACCAAGCCATCTAGGTGATGGCGATCACCAAGAGTAACAAGCAAGAACTCTCACTTGACCACAACAAGCCTAATGTGAAGGGTGGATGCACACTTGCTACTCTCTTTTCACTAATGAGGCCTCTCTCTTGGATTCTCAAATCTCAATCACCTCACTAGGACCTTGCTCTCCTTGGCACTCTCAAGCAGGGTTTACAATACCGGTAAGAAAAAAATTTCGGTCCCCAGCGATAAATACGAAATTTTGGAAATATCGGTTCAAATTTAAATAAATTTAAATTGAGTTTTAAATAAATTTGGCATCATTTCACTAGAAAAACTCTATAATCCATCATCCATCATAAATTTATATAACATCGACGAAATAACATAGTAGAGCCGTGGTAATACAGTGTGCTGACGGTGGGCGAGCTGCATATACTAGTGCCGTCCAATGTGTGAGTGAGAAAATTAAATAAATTTGAAAAAATTTAGGGCTTTGATAAGACTAGATGATATGGAGGGTTATTTTAGTGTGGTTTGGTATAATTTTAGAGTGAAAGATGAATTTAAAAAAAAAATTTGACCGATACAAAAAAAATTTCGGACCTCAGCGAAAAAGACGATATTTCGGTGATATTTCGCCGAAATTGTAAACCCTGCTCTCAAGGGTGTTTCTCAGCTGTTGAAATGAGCAAAAGTGATCCCTTGAGTGAATATTGAAAGTATTTTGAACTCCTCATTCAAAATGAACCGTTATGTGCCACTGCGGAGTGACCGAACGCTCTGGTCAGTTCTCCAAGCCACCGAGCAGTTAAGTTGTGACCGGACACTGACCAGCGTCCGGTCACAAAAACTGCTCTCTAGAACCTTACTAATGTTGACCGCACTCTAGCACCCAGCGTCCGGTCACTTTGCTGCTCAGCGTCCGGTCAGTAGCCAGAACCTAACTAGCATTTGGTCAACACTAACCGGTGACGTTCGATCAGGATTCTCCCTCTCTGGAACCTTACTGGAGTTGACCGGACTCTGGCACCCAGCGTCCGGTCATATTTTACTCAGCGTCTGGTCACAACTAGACGACTTCACCTTGATCAAATGAATTGACCAGATTCTGCGCCAGCGTCCGGTCACACCAGAACCAGCGTCCGGTCAACATTTGAACCTTCATTCACTTCCAACTCGTAATCATATGTGAATGAAGTTTGCTCCAATTGATCTTAGGGCTACTTAGGAGCTACCTAGTGCTAGATTTGACAAGTGTGCACCACACCTAACCCACTAGACTCACCTAGGTCAAGCTACCCGTCCATACCCCCTTAATAGTACAGCCAAAGGAAAAACAAAGTACTAAACTATTCTAAGTGTCTCTTCAACACCAAATGACACTTAGAACTAGTCTATCCTTAACCTTATCGTTCATTCTTTGAAAACTAAAACGATTTCCATCGTAGGGACATGACAATTGACAACCATGATTACCCAATCAATTGTCATTACCATGACCTAACTTAATTGCATATGCAAAACACACATTAGTCACAGTAATCTCATATTGTCATTAATTATCGAAACCCAACCAGGGGCCTAGATGCTTTCAATCTCCCCCTTTTTGATGATTGATGACAATACAACCTCGAGTATGTAAAAGAGATGAGGTTTTCAACATGCTTGGTTCATATAAGCTTTTGACAATAAGAACAAGAGAGTTAGGCAAGCTTATATGACCCAAGCCAACATGATGTACTCAATAGATATAAAATAAGCATGAGTACAAGAAATAAAGCTCATTTGCATCGAAGTAAAACACGGAAGCAAAGCAAATGAGCACAACCAAGTGACATGACATATAAATAATTCAAAGTAGAGAGCACACATGTTACATATCACATAAATATCACATTAATATCACTATCACATAAATATCACGATTACGATCACACGTATGTAGTTCAATGCATAAAAGCAATGTTTTCCTAAACGGTAAACGGTAGACAGTTGGCGAGGTCTCGTGTAGCGTTTAGACCGTGTACACGGCGTGTACACGGTTTTACACGGATTACTCGTTTTTACTTTATTTGTAAAAATAACTATAATAACCTGTGTATATATTCCTATAACATAAATAATATCATAATATAGAATTACACAACAACGGTTAGTCCAATAATATAGAATTAAGAACCTAAGTGCTAGACCTAATAGCCTAAGTGCCTAATAAAATACTCCATCCATCCCAAAATAAGTACACATCTCACTTATCGAGGAGTCAAACTCTTTTAAGTTTGACTAAGTATGTAGAAAGTAATATTAATATTTGTATATTCAAATAATTTTATTATGAAAGTATATTCCATAACTAATCTAATGATACTTATTACACATCATAAACATTTGTAATATTTTGAAAATAATTTATTTTCAAAATATTACCCAGTGTTCACCTACACGGCCGTGTAGACCGATTACACGGCCGTTTTTTACCGTTTACACGGCGATCCCGTGTAACCTACCGTTTATGGCCTAAACTGCACGTTCGGCTACCGAGTAGCGATTACACGCCGAGTAATCGGTCTACACGGCCGTGTAGGCGAACACTGCATAAAAGTAAACATGAATGCATAATAGTGTATCACACATAAAAAGCCAAATGTATTGGATAAGCTCCCCCTAGATATGTCGCTCCCCCTAAGTCTATCATACTCGATCCCTCTCCCCCTTTGGCGTCAAACACCAAAACCTAAGGGTCGGTTAGCGGGGCTACAGCGGATGAGTCGGGCACTGAGGTGCGATGATCGATCTGGAAATGTGCATCATCATCATCATCTGATCCTGAGCTCTAAGCTGTATGACCCTCTGTCACTGGAAGTGACGCTGAAGCGGTCTAGGTCGGATCTAGGACTGGTGTGGCCTGTGACTCTGCAAGTATCACTGAAGCAAGCGGCTCTGATGATGCAACTGATGAAGGGAGCGTCTCTGTAGTCCTAGTAATAGGAGCAACTGTGGAAGGACCAGGGACATGTAGATCTGGCGGTGTCGACTGCCCTATAAACTCACTAAAGGTAGGACCAAGGCTCCTAGAGACTAGGGTATCTGTCACAAGCATCGACGAGGTCTGAGCCGGTGTGAAGCCCGTATGTAAAGGTGTGAAGGAAAGAGCCTGGGCTGTTAAAGGTGAGGCAAACCATTGGGACACCTACTTTATCAGTGAAGCAAACTATGGAGCTGGCTGTCCCTGACTCTAAAGCCCACTGGGTTGTAGAACTGGAGTCTATGAAGTGGTGGCAGGCTGGCCTAGCTAAGTTGTAAGCTATGGCGGTGGAGCCCCAATAGCAGTAACAACATGCTGCATAAATCCAAGTAACTACTGCTACATGAGGAGCTGCTGCTGTTGCATGGCCTACTGCTGCTGGATAGCCTACTGCTGTCGCTAAAACTCATCCTATCTATCCTGAACCTGTGCTAGAGCAGCTGCTGTCTCCTGGGCCTAACGAGCCAGATCCTACCTCATCCGCTCAAGTATAGCAAGGAGAGCGGGGTCTATCTACGGTGTAGGTGGAGCTGAGCTGGAACCACTAGCCTCACCTTCATGTTGTCGAGGAGGCAACCGAGGGATATCCTAGTAGTCATCATCTGTACTATCACTGGGGTCGCTCTCGACCATACCCTCCTACTGAGCATCTAGCTGCTCCTCCTCTATTGCTGCAATGCCCCTGATAGTCTCATCTTGCTAGGCTATAGACTCTGGCACCTCTAGGCGACGGCTCAGCTGGCTAGGTGTCCTCACTTCACTGTGACAGAGCATCTGAGTCATGTTATAAGCTAGAAACTCTATAATAGCTCCTGAACACTCTACCAACATCTCAGGATGCCTCACTGTGACTGCCTTGTGAATTAGAAAGGTGATCCAGTGAGCATACGATAGCTGCCTATGACCTCTGAATCCCTCTACAAGTGTATCCCCTATCTCAGAAAGAATGACATCCCATACATCAAACACTATCTGCTGCATCAGAGTGTTCAGTAGCCACAACTGAACGCGAGTCAATCCCTTGTGATATCCCATCCTCGGTAGCATGGTCCTCCTCATGATAGCATCTAGTAGTCTCACTATAGGAGTAAGATCCCTGGGTGTCCTACTCGACCCCTCGCTGAATGGCTCTGTGAAGCAAGGTCGGATGAGATCTGTGAGAGCCATGAGGGCGTCTAGGAGGCTCTGTGTGTCCATAGCAATCCTCATGAATGCGGATGGGTGACTCCTATAACCTGAGGATCTCTCTAACCCTGAAGCTCATTAGCCTATAATCGCGGCCTCTGAATGTAAAGTGAATAAACCTGTGGCCTAGGTCAATATAAAGTGAAGCATAGAACTCATGGACCTATGATGGAACATAGCGGCCAGTCCATCCAAGTAGATCTATCAGCCCTGGCAAGTAAGAGAGATGAGGATGGATCTGCTCTCCAGCTATTGCTACAATGGCCTCAATGGAACAAACTCGCTGAGATCTGAAGGCTACCCCACTGTTAAGGTATGCATTGTAGAAGTCCTCCTACAGTGGTGTATAGAATCCCTTTGAAGCATGCTCATCCCTCCTCAACGAGAACCAATCCTCGAACTACACAAATCTGAGCTGCTGCACCTGCTTGGCCATGGTAGTCCTCAAGTCTAGATGAGTCACTAGAGGCAGACCCTGTGGTCTAGGAGGCGAACAAGAACCCCTCCACTGTGTCTCTGGCCTCGGTGTCACCTAGGTGCGAGTATGACTAGAGCAGCGTAACTGTGGCTGAGGTGCCTACTCTGTCTCCTCGGTCTGCTCTGCCTCCTATGTCTGCTCTATCTGCTGCTATGGCTCCCCCTAAGGCTGAGTCTCCTCTATAGCAACACACCATCCCTCAATCATGACAGTTCCAGCTGGACTACCATGATGATGCTCAACCTGCTCAATGGCTGCCCTCTGTGCTGGTGAAAGATGATCTGCAATCTGGACTCCACTCTAAGAACCTCCTCTCTCTGCATGCTCTACGATGGCTACCACTACTGCTACTCTCACTGTATCAGCATCTGCATACTTCCGCTTCTTCGACATGATCTTCTTCATCGCCTTGCCTTTCACATCAACAGGCAAGTGAGGCAGAGGCCTCGGATCCTCATCACCTGGACCACCTCTGGCATTCTTCACACATGCCATTGCTAGAGCTGGAAAGAACAACTGCCACTAACAAGAATCAACTACCAACTGTCACTTCTGAGGCTTGGCCTCGATCCGTACTCATGAGCTTAGCCCCAAGTTCACTGTCAACTGCCAAAGTAACCTTAGAAACACCGACTCGCTGCACGTTAGAATAGATCAGATATATGAATAATTCCAATATACATCTAGAGATACGAAAACCTAAGAAGCAAGCATTAGATACAAAATTAGAAGTGATGGCTTGCTACCTGACGAACCGGCGAGCCGAAGAGTAAGGAACGGATCATGGAGGACCACCGGGTCGGCAATTAAGGTTAGGGTTATGATGAGGTGGTGCGGTGGCCAAGCAATGCGGTGAAGGAGCGATCACAAGCGAGGGTAGGTAACTGCATGGTGGCACTAGGGCAGGACCTAGACCACAATGGCACTGTTGTTGCAGAGGAGGCTCAATGCAGCCCAGGACAGTAGCGCTGTAGGTGGCACGAGCAGGCGGCATGGGCATGGCGGCATGGTATGGCGTAGATTCAATGAGGAAGACGTGGCACGGCGGTGCGGGAGCGGCATGAGCACGACAGCGCGGGGCACGACAGCGCTAGGATGTGGCGGTGAGGGCACAATGCGGGTGCGGTGATGCATCTAGGGCTTGGGCGTGGGCGATGGCGGTAATGTCGGCGTGGCTGATTGCGAGATGGGGATTAGGTCAAGGCGGCGCTACGGTTATATGAGATGGCTCACCCGTGATTGAAAAGGAAATGGGGAAGAGTTGGAAACCCGCATGACTTCTATTGACTAGATGCTCTGGTGGCAACGACCAGACGCTGCCACCTAGAGTCTGGTCGACTCCAGAGAGGTCCAAAACCTCTCGAGTCACGACCGGACGCGTCTGATCACCACTGACCAGACGTAGCCAGAGTTTGGTCGATCCTTAGATCTTCTTCTTTGCTTGACCGGATGCAGGGACATCATCTGACCGGATGTAGGGAAAGAACTATTTCAGTGTCCGATCACTCCTTCATAGCAACGGTTCACCTCCTATGAACTGACCGGACGCTGGACTTCAGAGTCCAGTGCAGCGTTTGGTCACACTTTTTCAGCAAATCTTCAAAGTTCCTTCGTGCTGCCTGTTCCCAATCAAGTCCCAACTTCAATAAGACCCAAATAAACACCAATTTGGACTGATGTAAGTGACCTCTCTCAAACCCTCAATTTTTTCAAGTATTTTGCCTTAGGCTATAATTCTTTTTAAGAAAATAGGTAATAAAAGGGTGATTGAAGAGAAACGACAAAACAACATTCATCCATATGCAATGCAATACTTGAAAGTAATTCTAGTTGCTTGTCAAGTTTGATCCAAAGTTAAGCTTCTTCACACGCTTTTCGACGGTTATCTTAACCATGTTAGACAAGCCCTAAATGCATTACCAAAAATTAAACATGTTGTATATTACAATGCAATGCAAGGGACAACACAAGCTCATTTTCTAGTGATGTTGCTAAAATCAAGCACATTGAGCTCATTCCTCAACCGACAAAATATAGCCTTATCTAGCGGTTTAGTGAAGATATCCACCAATTGATCCTCGGTCCTTACACCTTCTAGTGAAATATCATTCTTAGCAACTTGATCTCTAAGAAAGTGATGGCGGATATCTATGTGCTTGGTGCGAGAGTGTTGAACCAGATTATTAGTAAGTTTTACCGCACTCTCATTGTGTATATTTTTCTTAGAGCGGTAGAGAGTTTGATCAACCGTTTTACCTCCCTCATCTAGGTTGAGATGTCCATTAGATGGCATTGGTGTCTTGATTGGCTTACATTCATCCATATTGAACCTCTTGAGAAGATCCTTGGTATATTTTTCTTGAGAGATGAAAATCCTTTCTCTTATTTCCTTGACTTGAAAACCAGAAAAGAATGTAAGCTCTCCAATCATAGACATCTCGAACTCCTTCGACGTCAATTCACCAAATTCTTTGTAAGAATCTTCATTTGATGATCCAAAGATGATATCATCAACATATACTTGACAAATAAAAATCTCTCCATCAAGCTTCTTGGTGAATAGTGTGGTGTCGACCTTGCTAATGGTGAAACCCTTCTCAATGAGGAAATCCTGAAGGTGCTCATACCAAGCTCTTGGGGCTTGCTTAAGCCCATATAGCGCCTTGGACAACCTATAAACATGATTAGAATATCTAGGGTCTTCAAACCCGGGAGGTTGATCAACATAGACTAGTTCATTAATAAAGCCATTTAAAAATACACTTTTAACATCCATTTGATACAATTTTATTTCATGATGTGATGCATATGCAAGGAGGATATGAATGGCTTCAAGTCTTACAATGGGTGCAAAGGTTTCTCCAAAATCCAACCCTTCAACTTAAGAGAATCCCTTTGAAACTAGTCTTGCCTTGTTCCTCACAACAATGCCTTGATCATCTTGCTTGTTGCAGAACACCCACTTTGTTCCAATGACTCTTGAACCTTATGGTCGCTCTTCAAGAGTCCAAACTTTATTGTGGGCGAAGTTGTTCAACTCTTCATACATGGCATTTATCCAATCGGAGTCTTGAAGAGCTTCTTCTACATTCTTAGGTTCAACACAAGAGATAAAAGAGTGATGTTCAATAAAAGAAGCAAGTTTTTTAGATCGAGTCATTACACCCTTTGATGGACTCCCTATGATGAGAGCTTGTGGATGAGCTTGTAGTAAAGGTGAATTTCTTCTATCAACCACTTGAGGGGGAGGTTGTGGAGCATCAACATCTTGTGCTTGTGCCACCATTTGATCATGGGAGACATGAGTGTTTTCATTTTCTACTCTCCCATCTTTATCACCATCTTGTGGCACAATTGACGAAGAAGATTGATTAATCACTTGTACATCATCTTCATCATCTTGTGGCTTGATGTCTTCAACCGAAATATTCTTCATGGCCTCCCTCAATGGTTCATCACCTACATCATCAAGATTCTCATGTGCTCCTTGGGAGCCGTTAGATTCATCAAATTCCACATCATATATTTCTTCAACCAAGCCGGTGGCATAATTAAATACTCTATATGCTCTAGACTTTGATGAGTAACCTACAAGAAAACCAATATCACAATGCCTTTGAAACTTCCCTAGGTGTTGCCGCTTCTTGTAGATGTAGCATTTACATCCAAACACCCTAAAGAAGGAGACGTCTTGCCAAGAAACTTTTGAAGGAATAGGCAGTTGGATGCATAGCATGCATTGTTGATAGCTTCCATAATGGAGACGGGGATCTCGATCTTCCGTCAGGTGATGGTAACTATCGCTGTGGCGGAGAATGACACACCAATCCGGCTTCAGATCAAAAGATCAAACCCTGCAATCTTAGCACCACAGCTCCTCTGGTTATCAACCGAGTCACAGACCAGGTTAACCTCGCCAAGAAGGCTAATCCCTGCCTGTGCAACGAAGGACACAAGCAAGAATAAGAAAGAACGCAACCAAATTGCAGATGAATGATTATCTCACGAAGTTGGGGTCTCACAAACCAATGAACGGCGAAACTGTTCTTGACAGAATAATCTAAGCAAAACCCAAAACCTAATGATGGCAGCGGCGTATGATTATGAAGGTCTTAGGTTCGTCGCCTACCCAGGACGTGCACCCTAATGGGCCCAAACACGATACACGGTCCAACGGACCAAAAGAAGATGTCGCAGCACCCTATCAGATTCTGGACGCTAACTTGTTTCGATGATTCCCATTGATTCCAAAGAGGTTTTGACATGAAACCACTTGGATTGGCTTCCTTATCAAATGACCTTTCCATCCATATGTGGATCATCAAAAATGGAGTCCGGATGCGTCCTGGGTGATAAGTTTAAGGCAGACTAGTCTTGGAGGCCGAGGCAGACTCGAATTCTTGTTGGACTGGGCCTCCGACTTGTGTTGGACGTCCTTGCTGGTCATCATCACCTCCACCACTTCCTCTAAGTCCTTCATGACCCTCTCCAATGTTCCTAAGCAAGATAATATCATTAGGTAGTAGTCTATTCTCAAAAGTATGAAAAGTATCGCTTAAGAACGAGCTCACCTCTAAATTGAGTTGTCGCTTTTGAGCCCGGGTCATTGGACCTTGTATGACGGTTGGAGGATCAGCGGGTACCTCTGAAGAAGTGATGTCCTCATCATCCTCCCCCTCTAGAATTGGAGTCATCCTCGACTCAAGCTCATCTTCTTCTCCCAAATAAGGTTTCAAATCTGCAATGTTAAAGGTGGGACTAACCCCTAACTCGGATGGCAATTCAAGTTTGTAGGCATTATCATTTATTTTCTCAATGATCTTATAAGGACCAGCTGCTCTTGGCATTAATTTAGACTTACGTAGCTCAGGAAATCTATCTTTTCTCAAATGTAACCAAACCAAATCACCCGGTTCAAGTTTAATCTCTTTTCTACCTTTACTACCAGCAATTCTATACTTTTTATTCATGCTTTTAATATTTGCTTTAGTTGTTTCATGCAACTTACGAATAAAATTAGCATGCTCTCTAGCATCACTATGTATTCTCTCAGTGGTAGGTAAAGGCAAAAGATCAATAGGAGCACGGGGGTTAAAACCATACACTACCTGAAAAGGACTTACCTTGGTGGTGGAATGTTCTGCCCTGTTATATGCAAACTCCACATGCGGCAAACACTCTTCCCACATCTTCAAATTGCACTTCAAAATGGCTCTCAACATGGTGGACAATGTTCGATTCACAACCTCAGTTTGCCCATCAGTTTGGGGATGACATGTTGTAGAAAATAGCAGCTTGGTCCCCAATTTATTCCATAATATGCGCTAAAAATGACTCAAGAATTTTGCATCGTGATCTAAAACAATAGTAGAAGGCATACCATACAAGCGAACGATTTCTTGAAAGAAAAGGCCAGCAATATGAATAGCATCGTCGCTCTTATGACAAGGAATAAAATGTGCCATCTTAGAAAAACGATCAACCACCACAAAAATACTATCCCACCCCCTCTTAGTCCTTGGCAATCCCAACACAAAATCCATAGATATATCTGCCCAAGGAGTAGAAGGAATAGGAAGAGGCATATACAAACCATGTGGGTTCAACCATGACTTAGCTTTTTGACATGTGGCACACCGAGCCACGTACCGCTCTATATCTCGCCTCATCCTTGGCCAAAAGAAGTGTGTAGACAGCACCTCCTCCGTCTTCTTGGTACCAAAATATCCCATCAATCCGTCTCCATGTGCCTCCTGCAACAACAAAAGACGAACGGAACCAACTGGAATGTATAGGCGGTTAGCTCTAAACAAAAACCCATCATTGATCATAAACTTATTCCATGCACGTCCCTCTCTACAATTACGCAACACATTCTTAAAATCAGGATCAAGCACATATTGTTCTTTAATGGATTGAAGACCAAAAATCCGGCAATCAAGTTGGGACAACAATATATATCTTCTAGGCAAAGCATCAGCAATCACATTATCCTTCCCTTTCTTGTGTTTGATAATATAAGGAAAAGATTCAATAAATTCAACCCATTTAGCATGCCTACGATTTAGATTATTTTGAGAGCGAAGATACTTAAGCGATTCATGATCAGAATGAATAACAAATTCTTTAGGCCACAAATAATGATGCCACGTCTCTAAAGAATGAACAAGTGCATACAATTCTTTATCATACGTGGAATAATTAAGAACAGGACCATGCAATTTTTCACTAAAGTAAGCAACTGGTTTACCATCTTGCATCAAAATACCACCAATGCCAACTCCACTAGCATCACATTCTAGCTCAAAAGTCTTACCAAAATTTGGAAGTTGCAGCAATGGTGCGTGTGTAAGCTTGTCCTTCAAAGTGTCAAAGGACTCCTCTTGTGCCTCTCCCCAATGAAACACCACTCATTTCTTCGTCAACTCATGCAATGGGGCAGCAATGGTGCTGAAATATTTGATGAAGCGGCGGTAGAATCCTACAAGACCAGGAAAACTCCTCACCTGTGTGATGGTTTAGGGAACCGGCCAGCTCTTTATGGCTTCAATTTTCATCTCGTCCACCTCAATTCCCTGTGGAGTTACAACATAGCCAAGAAAAGAAACTCGATTCGTGCAAAAGATGCACTTCTCAAGGTTACCAAATAGATGTGCATCACGTAAAGCATTAAAAACAGCACATAAGTGATCCATATGTTCATCAAAAGACTTGCTGTAAATCAATATATCATCAAAGTAAACTACCACAAAATGTCCAATAAAAGCTCTTAAAACCTCATTCACTAAGCGCATGAAAGTGCTAGGTGCATTTGTCAAACCAAAAGGCATTACTAACCACTCATACAACCCGAATTTAGTTTTAAACGCAGTTTTCCATTCATCTCCAAGTTTCATTCTAATTTGGTGGTAGCCACTTCGCAAGTCAATCTTAGTGAAAATTATAGAACCACACAACTCATCTAGCATGTCGTCTAGCCTAGGAATAGGATGGCGATACTGAATAGTAATATTATTGTTGGCTCTACAATCAACACACATACGCCAAGTTCTATCTTTCTTAGGAACCAAAAGTACAGGAACAGCACAAGGACTAAGGCTTTCACATACATACCCACGGTCCAATAGATCTTGGACTTGCCACTGAATTTCCTTAGTCTCCTCAGGATTTGTTCGATAGGCAGCTTGGTTGGACAAGGTTGCTTCCAGAATCAAATCGATTTGATGCTCTATCCCTCTCATAGGTGGCAGCCCCAAGGGTATCTCAGCTGGAAAAATATCCTCATACTCCTGCAAAAGGTTAGTGACAGCAGGAGGTGCCGAGCTAAAAATATCATCAAACAAAAACATAGCTCATTTGCATACCAAAGTATAGCAAATATCATCATCAGAAATTTCAGCAAAGTCACATTTTGTTGCAAGCATAACACCATCCTTCAATTTAATCCCCTCAGCCTTAGAAATAGATGTAGACTTATCCTTTTTAGGTGGGAAAATAGAATTAGCAACTTGCTGATTTTTAGATTGAACATCATTGAAACTAGCAGCGCGTTCTCTATCAGCTTGTACAATTTGAGCAGGGGTCAAAGGTACCAAAGTAATTTTCTTTCCTTTATGCACAAAAGTGTATTTATTACTTCTACCATAGTGTGTAGCATCATTATCATGTTCCCAAGGATGACCCAATAAGAGTGAACAAGCTTGCATAGGTACCACATCACAATCAATAGAATCAGCATAAGAACCAATAGAAAATAAAACTCTGCAAGTTTATGTTACCTTTGCTTTACCAGAATCATTTAGCCACTGAATATGGTATGGACGTGGGTGTGGGCGTGTGGTCAAGCCAAGCTTTTTGACCAAATCAGAACTCACCAAATTGCTGCAGCTACCTCCATCAATAATGACACGTGCTCGACGGTCGCTGATGACGAAGAAAATCTAGAACAAGTTATGGCGTTGTAGCTTCTCAGGTTGCTAGACTTATGAGCTGAGCACCCGCTATACAATGATGCTCCTATAGGATGCCATGGCCTCGTCACCAAGGACTTCGCCGTCCTCCTCATCTGCATCTTAGTCTTCTTCATCCTCAATGTTAGAGGTGCTGATGTAACCATCTTCTATAGCAATATATGCTCGCTGACTTGGGTAGTCCTTCTGCACATGGCCAATGCCATGGCAGCGACGGCACTGAATACCCGAAGTGCGTCCCGTCGATGCAATGGATGAGGAACTCTTGGTAGGCACCTGCAAAGAATTTTTACCTGAATCTGAAGGTCGTGCGAGAGGTGCCTTAGGTGTAGCGAAAACTCCAGAGGCTGCTGGTTGCTTGCTCGCTAGTGGAGGCGTCCGAAAAGTGGTTGGCTTGGTTAGCCTCAAAGATGGTGCCGAGTGTGGCATGTATGTGCTGGTGCTGACCTTGCTCTTGCCCTGCTATTCATGCCCCTGCAATTCCTTTTCTGCAAGCATAGCAAACTAAAACAACTAGTTGACAGTGTTAAATTCTTTATAATCAATAATGTCCTGAATCTCACGCCTCAAACCTGAATAAAAATGACAAATGGCATCTTTGTTTCCCTCCATAACACTACAACGCATCAATCCCTTTTGGAGCTCACCATAGTAATCCTGTACAGATTTATCTCCTTGTTCTAAACGCATCAATTTCTTATGCAAGTCTCTATGATAAGGAGGAGGAACAAAACGATCACGAATAGCTACCTTAAGTTCTTCCCACGTACCAGGTAAAGCATCCTGTGCAGTTAGCCCATTCCACCAAATAATGGCAAAATCCTTAAACTCACTAGTAGCTTGTCTAACTCTATGCTGCTCAGGTACAAGGTGGGCACTAAACTTTTGTTCTACCGTCATCTCCCAATCAAGATATCCCTCAGCATCATAATGACCCGAAAAAGATGGTATTGTGAACTTAATTTTAGCATAAGGATCATCGGGCACACGGTGATTATTACCTTGACGGTGGTGGTGGACACCACCCATACCTGTCGTGTTGCAGCGAACACGTTGTCGTAATCTCTCTTATCGGAAAGCTGCTTGACATATGTTCCCATTAGCATCATACACCGTGTCTTGACCATTGGTGTTGCTATCGAAGACGTTGTTGTTGTCTACCACAAAGGTTTCCAACTCAGTAACCTTGTCGGTTAGCGTGGAAATTCGTTTGTCCAATCTCTCCATGCTGTTGCCAATGTTGAGTTCAATGAGTGCATCAGTGATGGCCTTCCTAACAGCCTCATTCATCCTTTTTTGGGCATCCTCTACAACAGCTTGTAGTTGCTCTTGGCTGACACACTCATTGAAACCCTTAGGATTGTTATCTTCAGTCTGATCACCTCCTGCCATTGTAAACACAAAAACATGAACAAACGGTGAAAGTTATCCCTACCAAATGACTACGTGGTTGTAGTGGTGTCACTTTTCACAGCAAGTGGAAGTGTCTTACCAAGCTCTTACAAAGTTCTTACCAACGCAAGCAATGGGCGGTACAACTGGCGGTTGGTTCATGATACCTATGAGGTAGTGGTACTGAGATTACAAGGCCCTTTTTTGTACTGGTCTGAAGAATTTGTGGAGCTTGGAAGGCAAATAAAGAGTAATATGTATATCTGGCACACAAGTTAGTAACAAAAAGTAATGCTAAATTATAGTCCAAAGTACTTGTTCTCGTTGCTGGTCTAAAATGCTCCAAGTACTAGGTGTGTAACAAACAAGCAAGTATGGTGGATAGAAAAGTGATAGGTGTGTGGAAAACAAGTATGGTGGATGGAAACAGCAACACAAACAAGGAACTAGATAGCACACGCTAACACAACTCACTTTGGTCTTCTCTATGTGCTCCTCTAGATATTGTTCATCTTTTGCCCCTCTCGTTTTTTCTATTTTTTTGGCTGTTGTTGTTTTTTTGGAAAATTTCAATTTTTTTATTTTATTTTTTTGATATTTTTTCTTTACTTAGGAGCACAAAATAAGTAACCACAGAAAATATGAGCTCAAACAAGTGTAAGACGTGGCCTATGGAATTTTTAGAAAACTTGCTCAAAATCGACAAAAACCTTGTGACCACGAAAAGAGGATCTTGTGACCATTTTTTGACCAATCTAAAAATTTCAAACCCCGACAAGCTAGGGGATGGGCGGATCCAAAAATTTTTTCTGATCAATTTTGATATATGGAATGTCGAAATCGGAGTTCGTATGCGAAAACTAGACTAGTTTTAAGAATTGGCTCCGAATTAGAGGACAAAACAGGAATAATGTGTGCAAAATTGGTCACAACAGCAAAGATTTGATGGAAACGATGGGGGAAAACATACGAACTGGACTCTAACATGACCTAACCAGCAACAAGACCTCGACCAGGATACAAACTCAACATGACGGACTCTGAAACCAAAATATACAAAGGCTATGGCGCGGAAGGTTCTAGGACAGGAAAAACGAGTATGGCACTGGACTTTGGGACGAATACGAAACACTTAAAACTAGGGAATAAAAGTGAACCTGACGGTATACCTTAGCTCTAATACCACTTAATGGAGACGGGGATCCCGATCTTCCGTCAGGTGATGGTAAGTATCATTATGGCGGAGAATGACACACCGATCTGGCTTCAGATCGAAAGATCGAACCCTGCAATCTTAACACCACAGCTCCTCTGGTTATCAACTGAGTCACAGACTAGGTTGACCTCACCAAGAAGGCTAATCCCTACCTATGCAATGAAGAACATAAGCAAGAACAAGAAAGAACACAACCAAATTGAAGATGAATGATTATCTCACGAAGTTGGGGTCTCACAAACCGATGAACGGCGAAACTATTCTTAATAGAATAATCTAAGCAAAACCCAAAACCTAATGATGGCAGCGGTGTATGATTATAAAGGTCTTAGGGTCGTCACCTACCCTAGACGCGCCCCCTAATGGGCCCAAACACGATACACGGTCCAACGGACCAAAAGAAGGTGTTGCAGCACCCTGGTAGATTCTAGATGCTGACTTGTTTCGACGATTCCTATTGATTCCAAAGATATTTTGACATGAAACCACTTGTATTGGCTTCCTTATTAAATGAGCTTTCCATCCATATGTGGATCATTGAAAATGGAGTCCAGATGCATCCTGGGTGACCAGTTTAAGGCAGACTAGTCCTGGAGGCCGAGGTAGACTCGAATTCTTGTTGGACTGGGCCTTCAACTTGTGTTGGACGTCCTTGCTGGTCATCATCACCTCCACCACTTCCTCTAAGTCCTTCATGACCCTCTCCAATGTTCCTAAGCAAGATAACATCATTAGGTAGTAGTCTATTCTCAAAAGTATGAAAAGTATCGCTTAAGAACGAGCTCACCTCTAAATTGAGTTATCGCTTTCGAGCCTGGGTCATTGGACCTTGCATGATGGTTGGAGGATCAGCGGGTACCTCTGAAGGAGTGATGTCCTCATCATTCCACCCATAGAGCTTTGGGTGTGTTGTACTCATCAAGCAATGTTCTTGCAAGTGTAATGAGTGCCTAGTTCTTTCTCTCTACTACACCATTTTGTTGAGGAGTGTAGGTTGTGGAGACTTTATGCTTGATTCTAACTTCATCACAATAGGCTTCAATGTTTGTATTGTCAAACTCTTTACCATTATCACTTCTAATCTTCTTGAGCTTCACTTCAAACTCATTTTGTGCTCTCTTGGCAAACTTTTTGAAGCATGAAGCAACTTTGGATTTGTCATGAAGGAAGAACACCCATGTATATCTTGAGTAGTCATCAACAATGACAAAACAATAAAGATTTCCTCCCAAACTCTTGTAAGTTGTTGGTCCAAATAAGTTAATGTGAAGGAGCTCTAGCACTCTTGTGGTTGATATGAAAGCTTTTGTAGGATGAGTGTTTGCAACTTGTTTGCCGGCTTGACATGCACTACAAAGCTTGTCCTTCTCAAATTGCACATCCTTCAACCCTCTCACCAATTCATTCTTCATAGGCTTCTTAAGTGAACTCATCCCAGCATGAGTAAGTCTTCTATGCCATAGCCACCCAAGTGATGTTTTGGTGAATAGGCATGTCTTCAAGTTAGCATCTTCGGAGGTGAAATCCACTAGATATAGGTTGTTGTATCTAAATCCCTTGAATATCACTTGATCATCATCCTTCTTAGATACAACAACTTCCTTCTCGGTAAACAAGCATTGGAAGCCAAGATCACATAATTATCCAATGGATAGCAAGTTGAAACTCAAGGAAGCAACATATAGCACATTTGAAATAGAGTGATCATTTGATATTGCCACTTTGCCCAATCCTTTGACTTTGCCCTTTGAATTATCTCCAAATGTTATTCTTTCTTAGCCATCTACTTCTTCATCTAGTGAGGTGAACATACGAGGATCATTGGTCATATGTTGTGTGCAACCACTATCAATTACCTAATGACTTCCACCGATCTTGTAGTTCACCTACACACAAGAGATCAAGCTTGTTGAGGGACCTAAACTTGTTGAGGGCCCTTGACTTCCACCAATTTGAGCTTCTTGTTCTCTTCTTTTAGCTCATCATAATTTTTCTCCATCTTTAGTTTCTTGTTTTCTTCTTTGAGTTTCTGATTTTCTTCCTTGAGCTCTACATCATAATCATGATCAAGATTCTCTAACACAATAGTGTTGGTCATTGATAGCTTCTCAAGATCTTTCTTTAGCTTCTCATTCTCATTCTTGATCTTGACATACTCATCATAATCATTGGACTCAACCACTTGCTTGCCTTTGCTACTAGAACCTTGCTCAATGCTCTCAATAATCAAATCATCACATGATGTAGCTATATCAATCTTAACAACATCGTTAGTAGCATCATGTGGCTCATTAGATAAATACTCATGAGAGATAACAAGATTATCATGATTAACCTTGAGGTTTGTATATTCTTCTTTTAGCATGTTGTAGCTAGTGATGAGCTCTTTATGCATCCCCTCAAGTTTATCATGTTTATCTTTAATCTCTTTCTTAGAAGATTTAAGATCTTTGAGTTTGGATGACATAGCATCATTTGCTTCTCTAAGCTCAACACTAGCCTTTTTTGCTATGTCACATTTAGCTAAAAGAGAGTCATTCTTAATTTCAAGCTTTTCATTCTTAGCTCTTGACTTTATAATGATCTTAGTATATTGATTTAGCAATTTAACAAGATCATCCTATGAAGGTGATTTATATTTAGATTCATCATCATCACTATCACTATCACTATCACTATTGTTAGAATGATCATCATCACTACTATCATCATCATTTGATACCTTTTGTTCACCCTTGGCCATAAGGCATAGGTGTGTAGAGGATGATGGTAGTAGTGTCGGTGAAGATGATGAAGAGTCAATCACAATAGCAGCCACCTTCTCGTTCTCACTATCATCATTGGATGAGCAACTTGATGAGTCAATGTCCATGAGCCAATCACCGATGATGTAAGCCTTCCCATTTTTCTTCTTCTTGTGGAAGTCCTTCTTCTTGCCATCTTTCTTCTTGTATGGCTTGTTTTTCTTCGTCTCATCATTATCTTCATCACTTGAGTCATCTTTCTTGCCCTTATACTTCTTCTTGTACTTGTCTTTCTTGGGCTTGGTGCCTTGATGAGCTAGATAACCAAATTCTCCACAATTGTAGCAATCTATCTCGGAGATTGGCTTCCTTCTAGTGCTAGTGAAGAACTTTTTTCTTGCCATCAAACTTGACGCCATTCTTGTTGAGCTTCTTTAGCATCTTGGCGGTTCTTCTCACCATGAGAGCAAGACTTGCATCATCAACTTCATCATCACTTGAGCTCTCATACTCAATTCTTGCTTTGCCCTTCTCATGGCTAGCCTTGAATGCTAAGTCTTTGTCTTTCTTCTTGGTAGAGGATGAGCCATCTTGTGGTGTGATGTGTATGTACATCTCATGAGCATTGATCTTTCCCAAGATTTGAGTTGGTGTAGCGGTGGAAAGATCACCTTGATGAAGCACGGTCACAATATGCCCATATTTGTCCATGGGGAGGACACTCAAGATTTTTCTTACAACATTAGATGGTTGTATTTGAGTGAGTCCAAGCCCATTGACTTCCTCTATAAGAACATTCAAGTGTGAGTACATTTTATTAGCACTCTCTTTAGGAAGCATCTCAAAAAAATTAAGCTTTTTTATTACAAGATGATAGCGTTCCTCACGCTTGCTTTTAGTTCCCTTATGGAGCTCACAAATGTTCGACCATGGTGCATGGGCGTCCTTGTGGTTCCACACCCAGTTAAACACATCTTTGCAAAGGCCTCTAGAGATGGTGTTTCTAGCCTTTGCATTCAATTTTTCATAGTTCACTTCATCGCCTTGAAGGTACGTGGGATCCCGAGGTTTTGGGAATCCTTGTGAGGCGGCTCTAAGTATTCCAACATCTAGAGCTTCTAAATATGCCACCATGCAGATTTTTCAATAAGGAAAATTATCTCCCTCAAAGATAGGAGGACCATCCCCGTGAGACATCTTTCTATAGGCGGTTAAGCCTAAATACGTGAGCACGAGGCTTTGATACCAATTGAAAGGATCAAGATGCCCAAGAGGGGGGGGGGTGAATTTGGCTAATTCTAAAATTCTTTGCAATAATTAAACCGTACACTTAGCCCACTTCACCCCTTGTGCCTAGAAAGTGTTTCTAATGTTCTACCACACAAAAGTTTTGCACCCTAAGTTCCAATCCTACTCTAGCATGACAATTCTATGAATGTAAAGACAAGAATTGAATTGCTCAAAGTAAAGAGAGAAGGAGGAATGTGGCGATGTTTTGTCGAGGTATCGGAGGGTCGCCACTCCCCCCTAGTCCTCGTTGGAGCACCCGTGCAAGGGTGTAGCTCCTCCTTGATCCGTGCAAGGATCAAGTGCTCTCTATGGGTTGATTCTTTGACACTCCATCATGGTGAATCACCCAAAACCGCTCACAACTTTAGTTGGGTCATCCATAAGCTCCACCAGATGATCACCAAACTCCCAATCACCACCAAGCCGTCTACGTGATGGCGATCACCAAGAGTAACAAGCAAGAACTCTCACTTGACCACAACAAGCCTAATGAGAAGGTGGATGCACAGCCTTACTTTCTCCATCCGTTTCCTAGTCCTCACCGAGCGGGCATCCTCGGTTCGTAAGTCCCAGTCGGCTCTGATTGCGTAGGTCGGAGAAGTGCTGTAAGTAGGGGTTTGGTGCATCCCCTATCGAAGACATGGGTTGGAGTCAGAAGTGGTGTTTGGCTAGGCCTTCCGGTTGGAGATGCTGTCTGGAGGTAGGCCAAAGTCGGAAGCGAGCACTGTTTCTCCTTAGCGAGGCCTTCCGATCAGAGAGGTGGGCTAGAGTCAGAAGCGCCCGCCATTCCTCCTCGGCTAGGCCTTCCGGTCAGAGATTGGATCACCCTTCTAGTCTATCATTTAGGTATTTAGGCCAGCCTAGGAGTTGTGCATCATTCGCAACATTGTCTGCTGGGCTAAGCCTTTGTTGGGAAGCCGGTCCAAGAGGGACCCTGGGTTTATAAACCCGATAGGAGCCTCTGAGCCCTCGGGCGATTTGGGTAGAATCATATGGGGGATTTTTGTCTTGATGGCGGGTGCGCATGAGCACACCCATGGGTGTAGCCCCCGAGCCCCTGGGCGATTCGGGTAGAATCATCTAGGGGGTTTTTGTGTTGCTAGTGGGGGAAGTTTCGTTTCGTTAGCGGGTGTGCACGAGCGCACCCATGGGTGTAGCCCCCGAGCCCCTAGGTGATTCAGGTGAAATCGCCTGGGGGTTCTGTTAGCCGATGTGAGTGTGTGCACTGTAGTGGGTGTAGTCTCTTCTTTTTTGGTTTCTGACCCGTCATTTCTAGGGGCATGGTCCCAGGTGTTTGGTCACGGTCGAGGGATCGGGTGAGATGGAGTCGTAGATCTAGACATCGGGCGTGACGAGGGATTGAGTGAGTCAGAGTCGTGGATCTAGGCATCAGGAGCAATGAGGGATCAGGCGAGTCAGACTTGCAGATCTAGGCATTGAGTGGGCCAAGGGATCAGGTGAGTCAGACTCGTGGATCTAGGCGTCGGGCATGCCGGGGGATCGGGCGAGTCGGAGTCGTGGATCCAGGCATCGGGCACACCGAGGGATCGGACGAGACAAACTCGTGGATCTTGGCATCGGGTGCACCGGGGGATTGGGCGAGTTGGAGTCATGGATATAGGTGTTGGGCGCGCCATGGGATCAGGCGAGTCTGAGTCACAGACCCAGGCGCAGCCGAGGCGTTTGGGTGTCTTAAGCCCAAAGCCCCGTTGGGCTTTGGTAGGGGTCAGTTGAGTTTTGTGCGTTACCCCATCCGTTGTTTCTCACAACTGGAGGGGCTGAGCTAACGTCGCTTGCCTCGATGGCTTAAGTGACACGATTGGTGAGCTCGCTAACGGGTACATTCGAGTGAAGTCCGGGTCCGTTGGTCATGATGGGGTTAGCATAGCCCTCATGTGGCACTCCACTGCTCCTTAACCTGCAACCCAATAGATGTCTGGGTCATTCCATAGATAGACTTGGGTGGCCCGCTGGCCTCCCCACGATGGAGATTTTGTGGGTTTGGCGAGAGGTTAGGATCAAACGAGAAGGTTGAGATGACCCTGTCTGCTTCTGGGCAAACTAGGCGAGGGCCACTCGGGGCTCATCTGCATTTTCTCCCCTAGCTCTGTTTGACATGAGGTGGCCTCGAGCCCTTCATGGGCCGACATTCAAACCCTGGTCGGTCGTTGCTCATGTTGAATGAGGCAACTGCCACTTCGTGATGCAACATGGAGCATTGAGATGCATTTAACTACAAATGTGATGCTTTTGGATGTATGGAATGAATGAATGCGTGCATGGATGAATGAATGTTCATATAAAGAAATAGTGGGGGTTTGGTAATGTTTCCTTGATGACTTGAGTGACAGGGTTTGAGGAGCTCCTATCGGATATGTCCGATCGGGATCCCCACTCATCGTTCATGACAGAGTCAGCATAGCCCACATGGGGTGTCCCTCTGCTCCTTACCTGTCTCTCGGCATTCACCTAAGCCATTTGATCGACTAAGGAAGCCCGTTGGTCTCTCCTAGCGGAGATCCCATCGTTTGGGCCTTTCTAAGTCCCGCCTAGGAAGGCGAAGGGCCATCTGCGCATAGTGGCACCTTGTTTCTTGTGCCTAGCATGTGGTAGTGATTGGTCATACCCAGGCCATGTCCTATCTGACCAGGCCATGTTCCGTCGGGTAGGGTGCATCCCATCGGTTAGGGTGTGTCCCATTGTATCTCGTCTGCATTGAATGGGGGAAGAGAGAGGGCTTTTCACCCCCGTCATCTCACCTTTCCCAACTATTGTGCCTCTCTTTTTTAAGTAGGGGAAGGGAGAGGGCTTCTATTCTATTCCTTAGCCTATTCCTCATCTGCCGCCTCTTCTTCTTCCTTCTCGCCAAGAGCGTTTGAGTGTTGTGGTGGTTCCTAGGAGAGAAAAGGGGAGAGCAAGGGAGAGGAGAAAACTCAAAGATCCATTTACAAACCCGGAGCGCAATGTGGAGCTGGAGGTCATCCATCGTGAGGGAGTCAGTGCTGGCTGCCTTTGCTGAGAAGGGGTTTCTACCACCGAAGGAGGTGGCGCACTGGAGGGCTCCTAAGGGGGAGGATTTCCCGCAACCTTGGGCCAACAAGGTTGTTTCCTTCCTTAACTTTCATGAGCGCAGGTTAGGATACCCCATGCACTGGTTCCTGCATGGGCTCCTCAATGAGTGGGGCCTGGAGGTACGGCACCTCAATCCGACTGGGGTGCTGCATATCGTTGGCTTTGTTACTGTGTGCGAGGCCTTCCTTAGGATGGATCTGCACATGGACTTCTTCTGGCGAATGTTCTCTAGGTGAGCTTTGTCGGAGGGGAAGCCGCTCATGATCGCACCGGTGGGGGGCTTTGCGCTGCAGAAGAAACCAAGCGTGTTGGGCTCATACCCCGTGTACACCCCCTACGATTCCAATTGGGGGTGGCACGGGGAATGGTACTACATCAGGAACCCAGTGGAGGCACTATTCCCACCTTTCACTGGTAGGAGGCTGAAGAGGCAGGAGAGCTAGTCGTGGGGCCCTGCTAGCTAGTAGAAGAAGAAGGTGGAGATTATCGAGGTGGAGCTCTAAAAGCTCGTGTGACGCGGCCTTGATGGGGTGCGGGTGTTCCACACCCTCTTTCACCATCAGGTCGCTCCGCTGGCAGAGAGGACGTGGCCAATGTGGAAGTACAACGGCCCAATGGACCTAACCGTGCGTCGCTGAAGGAGCTGTCGAATGACGAGGTCTAGAGTTGCCTTGACCGGGTGCTGTAGCTGAGGCCTAAAGAGACCCTCAATGGAAAGCCTAGACCTCTCAACACCATGACGGTGTCCAAACTGGTATGCTCCCCTCTCTCTACTCCGTGTTCCTTTCTCCTTTGCTCTCCTATTTTTTGATTTTGAGTCACCTGTTTCGTAGGGACTTGGAGTTTACAAGTCTCGGTCTCACCTTCCGAAGGGGCCAGAGGGCGTGGCCTGGTAGGCCACCCTGAAGGAGGCGGTGGTTGAGAGGAAGAAGAAGAAGAAAGCCAAGGAGGCTTGATGGAAGGATGAGAAGGAGATGGAGATCGCCCGGCGTGTGTGGGCCGGGGAAAATAGGAGCGACGTCGAGTTAGAGCTCGAGTCAGAGGACCCCATAGAGGTGGATGATGACATGATCTTCTTCGAGGAGGAGGAAAGTCAGGAGGTCGTTGCGACCTCGGCGGAGCATCATGATCCTACAGTCATGTTCGTTGGCGACAAGCAAGGGGTAGAGAGGCATGACGATGTTCCCATGTCGAGGAAGCATGCTGCGAGCGCGGGCACCATTGGTGAACAGGAGGCAAAGCGGACACGGTCACTGCGTCCTTCTAAGGCGTCGCCAGCCTTGTCCCTGCCTACTGTGGGCACGGTGAGACAGGAAAGGTGGTCGGTAGAGTGGGCTCGCACCAGCGTGTTGTCGGGGCTGGCGCCAGTGCGTGACCCACAATGGGAGGATGCCCCGCCAGTTGCTCTAGTCAGCGTGCTGAGCAGGAGCCCGTTGGGTTGACTCCCCCTCCGGCTGAAGTGAGGGGCATGGGTCGTGCCCCGGGAGCGGTCCTCTCCAGGTGGGCCCGTTGACATCGGATCAGGGCTTCAGAGCCCTACCGCTTTCATCCCGGTATGTCTTCTTTGTTTCTTTCTGATCTTGCTTTTGACTTTTTTGGAGTGTGGCTAACCTATACTTTTTTGACAGTGGCTGGATGTTGATGGGGTTTAGCATCGCCCCAACTCCCATGTGGGAGGATTGGAGGTCCACCTTGTAGTGCGCCATGG